>NW_015506170.1:68379-72818 GCF_001515645.1 Sinocyclocheilus grahami
ATATAATTTTTTTATATAAATATACACTATATGTGTTTGTGTGTAAAAAAGTATATGATTTAAAAATATTTTAATATATTAATATTTAATTCTTCATTTGCATCAGGTATTACTGGAAGAAGGGCTTCTACAGTGGACTTTCAATGCATGAAATAAAATCTACCTGGCCAACCATTGACTCTGTTGATGCTGCTTATGAGTTCAGAGACAGAGACATTAGCTTCCTCTTCAAAGGTAAAGCCATATTTCCTAAAGAGTCTTTGAGTGGTGTATAACAAGGCTTCAGTAAATGTAGTTGTGTGGTCTTCCACATACAGGTCAGCAGTACTGGGCAGTAAAGGGCAACACTACTTTGCTTGGATATCCCAAACCCATATATAAATTCGGGTTTCCCAAATACGTGAGAAAGATTGATGCAGCTGTATATGTAAAGTCAACCAAACGCACTTTGTTTTTTGTTGGAACCAAATACTGGAGGTAAGAAAAAACTATGACTGAGTATCTTAAATGAACCTTTATGCATCACATTGTCTCCACTTAATATTATGTTGATTTTTCAAAATAACATCAAAACTAACATAATTTTAACAATGGTGTAGCTTCAATGAAAGAACAGTTCAGATGGACAGAGACTTTCCTAAAACTATTCGACGTAATTTCCCTGGCATTGGGTCACGGGTGGATGCTGCTTTTGAAAATTATGGTGAGCTTAAACGCTATAAAACAAAAACACGAAATATTCAATCATTCATTATTTATTTAATGCTCTTGCCTTGAATGAAATCATTATTTTTTTCTCCTTTTTTAGGTTATCTGTATTTCTCAGAAGGTTCAAGGCAATCGGAGTATAATTTCACCTCAAGACGAGTGAATCGTTTTCTGTTGAACAATGGATGGCTAGACTGCTACTAAACATTTAAATGAAAATGAAAAGAAATTAAATGAAAGTTGTACCTACAGTAATGTACCTATATTTTTCTGTTTTGTTTTGTTTTGTTTTGTTTTTGATGAAATCTTATTACAAATATTTTTTTAGCAAAATCTTGCAATTCAGTTCGAACTCATCTTCTAATATAACTAAAAATAAATAGGAAAATGTGGATGCATTTTTATTGTAAACTGAACAACACATTGTCTCTCTCTCTCTCTCTCTCTCTCTATATGTATACTTGTGGTGTTGCTATTAATATAATAAATTAACTTGCTCACAGATACATTAAAAATACTATTTTATTATGAATATAAAAGCATTAAGTCAAGCATAAAGTAAAAAAATTTAGGTAGGCATTTTTTATATCTATATTTTACAAATAAAAATTAGACAGAACTGGGGGTCCCAACTATTATATTTTTAAAAAATCACACATTTAAACCATTTTATGAAAAGTTACATTTAGTTCAGGTCAAATAAATTCAAGAAAACTTAAAAACTTTAAAACAAAATTATGAAACCAACACAGACAAAGATTACATTTTTAAGAACTTTGTGCAAGCCAAAATTAGATTATAATAAAACTTAAAAGGGTCATATGACTTTGCTAAAAAGAACATTATGTTGTGTATTTGGTGTAATGCAATGTGTTTATGCAGTTTAAGGTTAAAAAAACACATTCTTTTCCATATAATGTACATTATTGTTTCTCCTCTATGCCCCACCTTTCTGAAACACGTTGATTTTTACAAAGCTCATCGTTCTAAAAATGCGAGGTGTGCTCTGATTGGCCAGCTATCCAGTGCGTTGTGATTGGCCGAATGCCTCAAGCGTGTGACGGAAATGTTACGCTGGTAGCGGTTGAGCACGACTGTTCCATGAATGGATCAGAGGTAGGTGGGCGGAATAATATGGATTATAATGAAGGGGAAGAAGAAGAATGGGGAGAAAATAGGAGACGGATGGATGACAAAAGAGCTAAAGGGAATAAAAGAGTAAGAAATGAGCAAGATGATAGCACAGAAAGTGAAGAAGATGGACAAACTATGGTCCAGAAAGAAAGAGAGGAAAAGTATGTAGTCATAATAAGATTTAATGAGAAGAACCAGGGGAGCATGAAGAAGGTAAATCCACTGGTGCTAACAACAACTCTGGCTAACAAGATTGGGGATATAGAGTACGCAAAGGTCCTTAACGATGGCAATCTATTGGTGAGGTGTGCTGATGCAATGCAAATTGAAAAAGTGCTAAAAGTTAAAGAAATAGGAAAATGCAAGGTGGAAAACACTGGAAGAGTGGGAGCTCGGATAGGAGGTGGAAGCACTGGAGTGATAACGGGGGTGCCAATAAATGTTAGCATGGAAGAATTAAAAAGAAATATAAAAGGAGGGAAAGTACTTAATGTACAAAGACTGAAAACAACAAAGGAAGGAGTGATGAGAGACAGTGAATCGGTGTCCGTAGAGTTTGAAGGAGAAAATATACCAAAGAGGGTATTCTTGGGATTTATGAGTTATCCAGTAAGGTTGTTTGTACCAAAGCCAATGAGATGCTTTAATTGTCAGAGGTTTGGACACACTGCTAAGAATGGTAACAGGCAGAGAAGGTGCGCTAGGTGCGGAGGGGACCATGATTATGGAAAGTGTGGAGTAGGGGTTCCACCAAAATGTTGCAGCTGTGGAGGAGCCCACAATGTGGCATATGTAGGATGTGAATTTATGAAACGGGAGACTAAAATTCAAAAGATAATTGTGGAGAGAAGGATATCCTGTGCCGAAGCAGTAAGTGTATCAAAAGAGAGAGAAAATGGTGTAAGAGAGTTAGAAGGTATGGTAGCACAAGAACAAAATCAAAGAACCAATGAAAGAATGTATGTGGAAAAAAGAGATTTAGTTACAGTCATAGCAGGGGTGATTAATAGCACTGCAGAAGTTAAATCAAAAAATGAAAAAATTCAGTTGATGGTTAAAGCTGCAGTTAACCACTTAGGACTAGTAGGACTGACATGGGAAGAAGTGAGAGAGAACCTCACTATTCAGTCAAGCCAAGAAGCACCATGGGTTGGTTAATAATTTTAATGGTAATTCTTTTACAATGGAATGCTAGAAGCTTAATGGCCAGTGGTCAAGAATTTAAGCATTTCATAAATGAATTAGAAGAGAAACCAGATGTGTTATGTATTCAGGAAACATGGCTGAAACCAAATCTTGATTTTGTAATACATGGGTAAGCAGTGTTAAGGAAAGATAGAATTGATGGAGGAGGAGGAGGAGGAGGGTGTGCTACATTTATCAAAATTGGATTGCCATATAGGTTACTAGAAATGGGGGTAAATCAGGAATTCATAGCGGTGGAGGTGTGGGAAAGAGGGGAGGGGATAAGTGTTATCAACTACTATAATCCATGTAAAAGGTTGATGCTTGATAACTTACTAAGTATTCAAGGTCAGGACAGACAAAAAGTAATCTGGTGTGCAGATTTCAATGCTCATAGCTCTATGTGGGGGGGTGTACAAACAGATGCAAATGGTAAGACTATAGAAGAACTGATGGATGAAAGAGGATTGGTCAGTTTGAATGATGGAAGTGGAACTAGGATAAACTTAGTAACAGGAATGGAATCTGCATTAGACTTAACTTTAGTGTCCAACACTTTGGCTGGAAGGAGTAAATGGGAGGTCTGGACAACAACTACGCTGGGTAGTGATCACTACCCAGTCCTATGCAGAGTTGGTGGGAGACAAGAAGTAAGGGTTGCAAGAGCAGCTCCCAGCTGCTCTTTCGAACAATTTCTCCTTCTCTCATAACCCCCGTCAGGTTGGCCAGGGTGGGGGCACTGGTCTGCTCATTTCTAACAATTGGAAATACTCAACCCACTCTCCCCTATGCAATTATAACTCATTTGAATCTCATGTGATCATTATAACAGCTCCTGTAAAACTCCAGGTTGTGGTAATTTACCGCCCTCCTGGGCAAATTCTATCCGCCTTCCTAGAAGAGCTGGATGGGCTGCTGTCCTCATTCCCGGAGGATGGCAGTCCACTTTTAGTCTTTGGCGACTTCAACATTCATCTGGACAAGACTTATGCTACAGACTTCCATTCACTCCTTGCTTCATTTGATCTCAAACGACTTACCACTACAAGCACGCACAAATCAGGCAACCAACTTGACTTAATTTACACACGCAATTGTATTGCAGACAACATTCTGGTAAAACCCCTACATATCTCTGATAATTTCTTCATTACATTTCAACTACATTTTGCTACCTGTGTGCCACCAACCCCTATACCGGTTACCTATACCGGTTACCCCTACGCTCCCTTTCCCCCTCCCATCTTTCCTCCACTGTATACTCCTCTCTTCCCTCACCTACCCATTTCTCATCTCTGGATGTGAATGCAGCAACTGACACTTTATGCTCTACTTTAACCTCTTGTCTAGATGATATTTGTCCTCTCTCCTCCAGGCCAGCACGGGCTGCCCCCTCGAACTCCTGGTTATCC
>NW_015506170.1:73371-115339 GCF_001515645.1 Sinocyclocheilus grahami
CAGAGACAGGAAAAACAGGGTTTGGGGTGGCAATTCCGGGAAAAGAAATAGAAATTAGTAAAATAACATCTAATAAATTAGGAGTATATACAGTAGAGATGATGTCAATTTTAATTGCTTTGCAATGGGTGGAAAGGGAAGGGCAGGGAGAGGTTTTGATATGCTCTGACTCTTTAGTAGTTTTAGCGAGTTTAAGGTCATTCCATTCAAAAGCTCGGCAAGATATCCTGTATGAAGTGCTTCAATTAAACACAAGAATAGTTAATAAGGGATATCAGGTAAGATTTATGTGGGTCCCAGCACATGTTGGGATTAGGGGGAATGAAACAGGCTGGCTAAAAGGGCACTAACAAAACAGAACATAGAAATGGAGGTTAATGTAAGTAAAGCAGAGGTTAAATGCATAATATGGGAGAAAGTCAATATAAGGTGGCAAGAGAGGAGAAAGGGAGGCATTTATATCAAATTCAGAAAAATGTTAAAGAGGAAAGGATGGAAATTGGAAATAGGAGAGAAGATGCGGTGATGACTAGGTTAAGGTTGGGACATTGTTCCCTGAATAAAACACTAAAGATGATAGGGAAGCACGAGACAGGGTTGTGTGAGGGATGTCGAGAAGAGGAGTCAGTGGAGCACATAATCATGACTTGTAAGAGATATGAAACACAGAGGCAGGTAATGAAGAATAAACTAAGGGAGATTGGGGTGCAGGAGATCACATTACAAGGGTTACTAAGCACAGTAAATAAAATAGGGCACAGAGGCACCGAGTAATTACTTTTTTAAGGGAAGCAGGGGTTTTAAGCAGGATTTGATGTATGATGTGAGGGGACAATGTGAGTGTGTGAGTGATTTTAGAGGGAAAAGGGAATAGATAACCTATTAGCTGATCCACACTCCGGAGCAGAAGGGGGCGGTAATGCACCAATAAGCTGGATGCCGCGCTCAAAACCAGTGAGTTCACTCCCCAACCGCAGAATCGTTTTAAGGTTCACTAAGGGTTTAGTACTCCGTATTTCTGTAAAGCATCCATGCATGGATACATTACCAACAGTTTTTTTTTGTAATAAAAATAAATAAATAAAACGCATATGCTGCGTTTATGTTATTCCGAGTTTGACTTCAAGGGGGCAGTAGTGAGATTTGAAACTACCAGGAAAAGAATTCAGGAAGATAGGAGGTTAAGGATGTATGGCAGAGAGATAGAGAGGGTAGCATCCTTTAAATTCTTAGGCGTGACATTTGACTCGAGGTTGACATTTGCAGAACAAATAAAGAAAATTGAGGACAAGTGTAAAAAGGTAATTAATGTGATGAGATGTTTGAAAGGAAGAGAGTGGGGAGCCAGTCGTTCATCTCTTAAAAGGATTTATGTGGCCTTGATAAGATCGGTGTTGGATTATGGTAGTATAGTGGTTGGGTCTGCAACTAAGTCTCTTTTAAAGAGGTTAGAGGTTATTCAGACTCAAGCACTAAGAATTTGCTGTGGTGCTTTTAAGACTTCTTCAGTACCTGCTATACAAGTGGAAATGGGCGAAATGCCACTGGAATTAAGAAGGATTCAACTGATGGCTAATTATTGGGCAGGACTGCAGGGATATGATGACTCTCATCCCACAAAAGCAGTACTGCAGGATTGCTGGGAAAATGGAAGAAATTTAAAGGAAAACTTTGGTCGGATTGGAAACAACGTAGCAAAAGAGTTAGAAGTGTTTAACTTGCGAATAAGCCCTACGGTAGTTTTTCCAGAGATTGCCCCTTGGAAGATTGCTTGGCCTGAGGTAGACTGGTTTGTGCTTAAGGAGAAAAAGAAAGCAATGGAAGAAATTAATTTGAAAAATGTATTTAATAACCGAGTAGGAGGTAATTATAGTGAATTCATACAAATTTATACAGATGGTGCTAAAAAAAACCAGAGACAGGAAAAACAGGGTTTGGGGTGGCAATTCCGGGAAAAGAAATAGAAATTAGTAAAATAACATCTAATAAATTAGGAGTATATACAGTAGAGATGATGTCAATTTTAATTGCTTTGCAATGGGTGGAAAGGGAAGGGCAGGGAGAGGTTTTGATATGCTCTGACTCTTTAGTAGTTTTAGCGAGTTTAAGGTCATTCCATTCAAAAGCTCGGCAAGATATCCTGTATGAAGTGCTTCAATTAAACACAAGAATAGTTAATAAGGGATATCAGGTAAGATTTATGTGGGTCCCAGCACATGTTGGGATTAGGGGTAATGAAACAGGCTGGCTAAAAGGGCACTAACAAAACAGAACATAGAAATGGAGGTTAATGTAAGTAAAGCAGAGGTTAAATGCATAATATGGGAGAAAGTCAATATAAGGTGGCAAGAGAGGAGAAAGGGAGGCATTTATATCAAATTCAGAAAAATGTTAAAGAGGAAAGGATGGAAATTGGAAATAGGAGAGAAGATGCGGTGATGACTAGGTTAAGGTTGGGACATTGTTCCCTGAATAAAACACTAAAGATGATAGGGAAGCACGAGACAGGGTTGTGTGAGGGATGTCGAGAAGAGGAGTCAGTGGAGCACAGCACATAATCATGACTTATAAGAGATATGAAACACAGAGGCACAGGTAATGAAGAATAAACTAAGGGAGATTGGGGTGCAGGAGATCACATTACAAGGGTTACTAAGCACAGTAAATAGGGCACCGAGTAGAATATTGATTACTTTTTTAAGGGAAGCAGGGGTTTTAAGCAGGATTTGATGTATGATGTGAGGGGACAATGTGAGTGATGTGTAAGTTTTAGAGGGAAAAGGGAATAGATAACCTATTAGCTGATCCACACTCCGGAGCAGAAGGGGGCGGTAATGCACCAATAAGCTGGATGCCGACCGCCGTTAAACTGGAAAGAAGAAGAAGAAGAGCTTTGCTGTTGTTTGTATGCAGTCTTCCATCGCGATTATGTCGTCCTGTGCCCTTTACAGTACACGCACACAGCTGTGCAGATATCTGGTGAGTTTGAGCTAAATAAATCGATAGCCGATATTGACTATGCCGCATACAGCAGTTTGACTGCAGGCCTTTTTCATTATTTCAGAACCGAAGTTACCCAGTCCTGTTTTAAACAGTGCACCTCACCTCCAATAATGTAGATATTCAAAATATAAAGTGTGTTCATATAAATGCAACAGCCATTTATTATGCCAGCAAAATAGTTTTTGAATCTGCCTTTGCAGGCACATAAATATCTGAGCAGGACTTACAGCACACGCCCATCTCTAAATGTGAGTAAGTTAAAGTATTATGCGATTTTATCAGTTTATGGAGCCAGAGTTGGTTCTGTCGGTGAATATTATCTGCATTATCTTCCTCTCGTTTCTATCTGGACAGGAAGTCGTCATTGTCAGTGCAGTCAGGACTCCTATGGGCTCTTTCAAAGGAAGCTTTTCCACAGTCCCTGCAACCAAACTGGGCTCCATCGCTATTAAAGGAGCTGTTGAGAAAGCAGGTAAAATTCTGATGGCCTTAGGAGAAATTCGTATTTTATATCATATTATATTTAGATATTACTTTTAATTATGTAGTTTAAGAATATAACAGTTAATTATAATTAATATATATTTGTAATAATATGCTATTTAATTATTAATATTAATATTTTCAAATGTACACCACTGCCATTCAAAAGTTTGGGGACAGTATCATTCATTTTTGAAAGAAAATAATACTTGTATTTAGCAATAATGCATTAAATTGAGCCAAAGTGACAGTAAAACATTTATAATCTTACCAATTTTTTTTATTTCATATAAATGCTGTTCTTTGGAATCTCTGTTCATCAAATAATCCTGAAAAATGGTAATGCTAATCAGAAAGGTATGCTATTTGTTGCAAATGCAACATAGCATTAGAATACAAAATATCAAACTATGTTATTCATATGTGTGTTATTATTTCTGCATTTGTTCTAGCTGTCTGCATGATAAAAGGTTTATGTGTCATCTACAGGAATTCCTGTTGAGGAGGTGAAGGAAGTTTATATGGGCAATGTGTTGCAGGCAGGAGAAGGACAAGCACCAACCAGACAGGCTCTTCTGGGTGCAGGTGAGTCATATATCATACACATAAACAAACATCATAAAAAAAATGCACCCTTTATTTCGGAATTTACAAATGCAACTTCTCAAAGAAAAGTGAGTGATGTTTGTGATCTTCCTCATGTAGGTCTCCCTCTGTCCACTCCGGCAACTACCATCAATAAAGTGTGTGCTTCTGGGATGAAGTCCATCATGATGGCTGCTCAGAGTCTCATGTGTGGGCATCAGGTAATGTGAAAGACACGTTACCAGAGATTCAAAAAGTGTTTTGTGTGTAAGTAACAGCCTTTAGCGTGCTCATACAGCAGAGATAGTAAATCTACCTGATGTCGGCCAGGATGTGATGGTTGCTGGTGGAATGGAAAGCATGTCTCAGGTTCCTTATGTCATGGCCAGAGAAGCGCCCCCTTATGGTGGAGTGAAGATGGAGGATCTGATTGTTAAGGATGGGCTGACGGACGTCTACAACAAGTTCCACATGGTACATGTTTTTTTGAACCAGTAAAACGGATTGCATTGGATTTGCATAATAGTTAAGCCTGCTAATAAGTACTTAGTAAAAAAAGGAAGTGAGTGAAGTTGTGTGGAGGCATTGGACAGCAAATGTACTGTACGTATAACACTGGAGAGGCCATGACTGTGTAAAACTCCTCCATATTTCCCCATTTTTAGGGCAGCTGTGCTGAAAATACAGCCAAGAACAGCAGTATCTCCAGGGAGGAGCAGGACGCGTTTGCCATCAACTCGTACAGCCGCAGCAAAGCAGCATGGGAGTCTGGCGTCCTGGCCAAGGAAGTGGTTCCTGTGAGCATCTCTCAGAAAGGTTGGTTTAAGTTCCATATCATTCCCCATGAATTCCCTATTATGGGTTAAAATATTTTATTGCATAATATATAAATATGATACATAATTGCAATTAAAATATGCTCTCTCACCGCATAGGAAAACCAGACATCGTTGTGAAGGAAGATGAAGAATATAAGAAGGTTGACTTCAGCAAAGTCCCCAAACTGAGGGCTGTGTTCCAGAAAGAGAACGGTACAAGATTATCATTAGCCCTAGTGGAAAAGTACTGAACATAGATAGTGTTCTTCAAATTGTAAAAGTATATTTTTACAAAACTGTACATGAAAATAATATAAGCATTTAAAAAAATTAACATTGTAATAATCTCAAATGAAAAACTTGACTAAAAAGTTCATTTTAAATCATTGTTTTAATAATATATTTGTCCACCTGTTTTGATGTGCTGACTGACATTAAAGCAGATGTAGAGTACTTGATTATGATTTAACTGTAGCGTGTTATTCAATGTTACATTTCAAGTTAATAGATTGTAAATGTTATTCATTGCAGCTTCATCAGAACAAATGTGCAATTACAAATATATTCAAATAGCTGACATACAAGTTTCAATAGAAATGACGTTAAAGTATATTTTAGTTTACCTTAAATGCTTGTCAGTACATTCAGTAGTGCACTTCAACCATATTTCAAAGACAATAGAAGTAATTATGAAATTACATATAAAGATGCACTTAACTCCTACTTAAGTGGGTTAAAAAAAGCACTCTAAATTTGAGCTAATTGTGTTTATTATAGATTTGAACTATAATACATTTTAGGGCTGCACAATAAATCGCATGCGATACTTAACGCGCATCTGGTCAGTAAAGCCATTCTGTAATCAGCGGTAAATCTCCATCACGTGCGGGCTTTCACATAGAGCAGCATTAACTACATAGAGCCGTTGTTCACCGACAAGCTGCGCAAAATATGATCGTGGTTTTGCGCAGCTTGTCAGTGAACAACGGCTCTGTGTAGTTAATGCTGCTCCATGTGAAAGCCCGCAGATGATGGAGATTTACCACTGAAAGAACCGACAAGATACGTGTTAAATAATCGCATGCGATTTATCGTGCAGCCCTAATACATTTACATGTAACTGCATGAAACATGCAATTAAGTGTCTGAAAACATTGTGTTCACTTAAGTTTATTATTTTAAAGTAGATTATTTCCGTAATAAATGCTGTTTTTAAAAGTATGCTAAAATACTTCTTTTCCATATGTGAGGATATTGAAAAAGTGTTTTCAATAAAAAAAAAAAAAGACAAGCAAAACTTTTGTTTTTGCAGGCACAGTGACTGCAGCCAACGCTAGTACGCTGAACGATGGCGCAGCAGCTCTTGTGCTTATGACAGCAGATGCTGCAAAGAGGCTCAACGTCACACCACTTGCAAAGATCGTTGGTGAGTCATTTCGCATCCGTTTAAAATTAAATTAAATGTAATGGTGTATTTTGTTCATTTGAACGATACTGTGGTGGTTTGAATGTGACAGTTTATGTAGGAAGGGTTTTTTTTTTTTACCTGAAAATTTATTTTTCTCATGTTTCATGAAGGTGTATTTATTAGTTTCTTTAGATGTAAGCCCATGCTCTATGTCTGATAGATCCACCTGAATTTTCTTGATGAACTTCACCATGATGTAGTGCTGTTGAAGATACTTTAATAATTGAATGTAAATTATTTAAATAAACTAGTTAAGCTTGTCAAACTATCCTTTTGATAAAGTAGTTAGCTACATGCTAAAAACAAAAGGTTACTAACTTTTTACTAAATGTTTTTCTGAAATGAATCCCGATAAATCCCACCTAACATTAAAGTTGTTAAATATACTTTTATATTACAATATTTTAACATTCAATCTTCAAATTAATGTAGAATTAACATAAAGACAGTATATTTGTAATATTTGTTTAATGGCATCTTTTTTTTATGACTGAAGGCAAGTATCACTGATACCGATACTACTGAAGTTTCTTGGAAATTGTTTTTTCCCCCCTAATATTTAACTATTGACTAGCCATTCAACATTACAGTATAATTGAGAGCTATCAATTTTAACATTTATTAGACTTTAAAATGTAACAACTTCTAATTTAAGTGAACTTAAAACAATCTTCACAAACTCATTATAATAAACGTCATATTTAGCTACTGTACCTGTGCCCTTCAGAAAGTAGGAAATATACAGAAATTGAATAAAGTTATCAAATACTAAATTCTAATTTAAATAAAGATGAATTCTTAAAGTTATTGATTTCCTCATTTTTTGTTTTTCTTTTGTTCTTTGATTAACAGACATCACAGCAGCTGGGTTATTAGGTTATTTTAGCTGCTTTAAGAGCTGCTGCTGCTGCTGAACATGACGTGGATCTGACACATTATATTTTCTAAACTTCAGGTCATAAAATCTCTACTAATGAGTTGACGAGTTGAATCGGGTGTGTTAGATGAGGGTGCTGGGGTGTTTTGAAAAACATTTCAGAGACATGTTCTTAAATGTGACTCGTATAACAAATACTTACATGCATGCTCAGTTTTAAGGCAGCTTTAATTGCCTTTTTGGTTACTTATTGACTTAAAGGGTTAGTTCACCCAAAAATGAAAATTAGTCCATAATTTTGACAACTTGTTGATCAAAAGATCAAAAGACAATTTTTTATATACCTCCGACTGGATTCGTCTGAAAGAAGAAAGTCATATACACCTAGGATGACTTGAGGGCGAGTAATTTATGGACTAATTTTAATTTTTGGGTGAACTAACCCTTTAACTGATGTTACACCCCGTCTAGGGTGAAGGCGCAACATGGAGTACGAGGACACAGAGGAGTTTTGAAAAACGAATGAACAGTATTTTAATTAAACAATGATTTTACAGTACAAGAGGGGGAATTTTAGCTTCAGGAGCCGACAAGGCCAAAATAACAAACAGAAAACTAATATAAAAACCTCTAAATTCCCTAGTTCACAAAATAAAATGCAATTACTTCCCTAACTTCCTATCCAAAAAAAAAACAAAAAAACAAGGTTCCAAATAAAATGGCGTCGGTCTCCCTACATCCCCAGAATATTATTATATACACAATTACTTACAGCAATAACATTATCTTTTCCTTTCTTATACTTTGTCCAAGTTAAAATCTTGACAGATTAGAGCCCAACGCATAAGTCTCTGATTTTTGTTACAGAATTTTTGCAAAAATACAAGAGGGTTGTGATCAGTAAAAACTTCAACAGGTTGCAAACTGGAACCCAAATAAATCTCGAATTGCTGCAAAGCTAACAAGAGAGCGAGGGCTTCTTTCTCAATGGTACTGTAGTTACATTGATGGTGATTGAACTTCTTAGAAAAGAAACACAAGGGGTGATCAATTCCATTTCCATCTTCTTGTAACAGTACAGCATCTGCACCAGTACCACTAGCATCAACCTCAAGTTTAAAGGCTCTTGAAAAGTCAGGAGCAGCTAAGATTGGTGCACTACATAAATTCTTTAAAGAATCAAAAGCAACTTGACACTGAGGAGACCATACAAACGGAACAGTTTTTCGGAGGTTGTCAGTAAGAGGTTTTACTACATCAGAAAAATTCCTACAGAAACTTCTGTAGTATCCTGCCATGCCCAGGAAGCGTCGGAGTTCTCTCTTTGTCTGAGGTATAGGAAAGTTAACGATGGCACTAACTTTAGCTTCTATCAGTCTTACGGTACCCTGGCCAACTTCCTTTCCTAAATATCGAACAGTAGCATGACAAAATTCACATTTAGCGAGGTTTAGAGTTAAATTTGCTTCTTTAAATCTAGTGAACACTTCTGCTAAGGTCTTCAAATGACTATCCCAGGTCTCAGAATAACACACAACATCACGATAGGCTTCACAATTGTTCACATTGGAGAGTACCTTCCACATTAAACGTTGAAATGTTGCCGGAGCAGTTAGAAGGCTGAAAGCTAACACCTTATACTGCAGGAAGGAATCTGGAGTAGCGAATGGTGAAATTTCTGAGGCACATTCTGTAAGTGGCACTTGCCAATAACTCTTGAGTAAGTCTAACTTGGTTACAAACTTAGATCTTCCAATTCTGTCAATACAATCTTCGATTCGTGGAAGTGGATAGGAATCTGCTTTGGTGACTTGATTAACCTTTCTGTAGTCTGTGCAGAAACGTGAGGACCCATCAGGTTTAGGAACCTGCAAGCAGGGTGAGCACCAGGGACTAGAGTTAGGCACAGCTAAACCATGCTTCACGAGGTAGTCCGTTTCCTGTTTCATTAACTCACGTTTGACAGGGTTAACGCAATAAGCATTTTGCTTGATTGGACAATGATCAGCAACGTCAATGTCATGTTTTAACACAGAAGTTACAGTAGGTACGTCAGAGAAAATTGATAAATTTTGCAATTAACTGTAACAATTCACTTCGAGATGACTCCGATAAATGGGAGAGTCTTGAACTTAAAGTGGCAAGGGTTTCTGAGTTTTGTAAACAAGCACCGGATATGGCAGCACTGCCCAAGCTAAAATCATCCACACATGGAGAATCAACAGACAAAACAACTTCCACAGAAACTGCTACAGAGGGAGAAGTTGTTGAGGCAGGTCTAGAATTTTTAGATTCTGAGCAGGAAACATATGACTTCAACATGTTTGTGGCAAACACGGGAATTTCGGTGCCTCTCAGGAGTTCGTACAACATAGTCTGCATCACTTAATTTTGCTTGCATTACAAACTTTGCTTGCAGAGAGGAACCTGGCAAAGGCAATAACACAAGCACATTATCACTAGTCTCAAATGAACGCTTGACAGACTTTTTGTCATAATTATACTTCATTTTAGACTGCTACGAGACTAAAGACCGATGAGCTAACTTCCATGCAGAATGTAACCTTTCATGAAATGAACTCCAAAGGCAATAACACAAGCACATTATCACCAGTCTCAAATGAACGCTTGACAGACTTTCACATAATTATCCTTCATTTTAGACTGCGACGAGACTAAAGACTGATGAGCTAACTTCCATGCAGAATGTAACCTTTCATGAAATGAACTCACATAATCCAACACATGGGTGGGAGCCTTAGATGAGGGGGCCTCAGCAAGGAGATGCTCTTGAAGCAACTTCAGCTGGACTGAATCCCAAGGACTCCTGCACTGTGTTACGAACTGCAAACAACAAAAGTGGTAACTGCTCATCCCAATCATTCTTGCGTTCTACACAATAAGGACGAATCATAGTCTTTAAGGTTTGGTGGAAACGTTCTATAACACCCTGAGACTGAGGATGATAAGCACTAGACACAACGTGGGTAATGTTCAGTTCTTTCATTACCTTATGAAACAGGCGTGAAGAAAAATTTGTTCCTTGGTCAGATTAAATAACTTTTGGTAGACCAAAAGTGGTGCAAAATTTCACGAGGGCTTTCACAATGTTAGGAGACTTCAGAGAGCGTAATGGGATGGCTTCGGGAAATCTGGTAGCAGAGCACATCATAGTCAACAAATACACATGTCCTGACTTAGTCTTAGGCACAGGTCCTACACAGTCTATCACAAGCTTTTCAAATGGCTCATTTAACACGGGAACTGGCTTTAAAGGTGCTGGAGACACAACCTGATTAGGCTTTCCTGAAATTTGGCAAGAATGACATGAACGACAATACTGTGACACAGAGGATTTCATTCCTGGCCAAAAGTAGGTGTTTCAAGAGGTTATGATAGGTCTTCCTAACACCTAGGTGTCCTGAAAGTTTGTGGTCATGGGCTAAACTCAATATGTACCCACGGTATGGTTGTGGAACGACAACTTGAAATACAGAACTCTAATCATGTTTTACTTTCTCGGGACTCCACTTTCGCATGAGTAAACCAACATCTAGAAAATACGCAATTGCATGTTTAGGCAAATCAGACTTCTCAATCACAGAGGATCTGCCTGTCAACAGTGTTTCATCAGCTTGTTGAGCACTGATTAATTGTTGCTTACTGAAAGGAAAATCAAAGCTAGGCTGAACAATCACATCGGAGGAGCAATCATTTTCAACTTCGTATCTGACATTTCTGAACCTAAAAATTAGTTAGAAAGATCAAACTCATCCTCAAACTTACGGGCTTGTGCTCAAGTGACAACACATGACTGAAATACATTGGGAAATTTCTGCACTAACACATTTTTAGAAGCACATGGTACATCAGTAACCTCTGGCAGAGAATTAACCTTACTTCCAGCTAGATCATTTCCAAGAATAAGGGAAATCCCTTTCACTGGCAATTGAGTACGTACAGCGACTTTTACTACACCAGTCAATGTTAGAACTCAAGTAAATGGTGTGTAAAGGAACTCTCACTATCCCCAACTCAACACATCGGACCCACAACTGGACTGAGGAGAGAACGGTAGCCTACTTGCTACAATAAACGATTGCGCAGCACCCGTATCCCGCAAGATACGCACAGGTTTAAACTCAGAATCAGAATTAGACAAAGCAACTGCACCATCACAAACAAATGGTTCAAACGTTGGGTCAACCGAATGTAGTGTCTCAGAAGAGGGAACACGAATGAAAGCTACACTCTTAAAGGGGTTTTGAGCTTTCCGCTGATTCTTACGCTGCAGTGCTGGGCAAACAGCAATCAAATGTCCCTTTTCATGACAATAGAAACATTCTCGAGCTGCCAAAGGGGTGTCGAGCGATTGTTACAAACCGAAAACAACTAATATACAAACCTCTAAATTCCCTAGTTCACAAAATAAACAATATACAATTACTTCCCTAACTTCCGATCCAAAAACAATAAAAAAAAAAACAAGGTTCCAACAAAAATGGCGTCGGTCTCCCTACCTCCCCAGAATATTATTATATACAATTATTTACAATGATAAGCAAACAGAGCCGAACAAGGGCAATCCAGAATCATAGTCAAAGAACAGGCGGAAGTCAGTAGTAAGAACAAATGGGCAAAGCAATCTCTCACCAGCGAACACTATTGAACACACACAGAAATTCTCAGTCTTACGAACACATGTAACTAACTAGCAGAGTCAAGGCAGCGCAAACACAACAAGAGAGCACAAAAGCTGAAGCAGGAAGTGATGATGGAGGTTCTTATAGGCAGCAAGGAGTCAGCTGATCAGGCAGGGCGTGGCACCAATTAGACTGCAGGAACCAATCAGCTTCTTCCTGGACAGAACACACACAGAAACACTTCCCAAACAAAAGAAAACACAGAAGTAGAACAAAAGGGTCGTAACACTGACGACATAACTACGACATTACATGCTCGTAGTTTCTTACATGCTTTGATGTGAAATGATACAGTCTTCAGCATGCGCCTGCGTATTTGTGCGTGCAATTGAAGAGCACGCATCACGAGCACAATATAATGGCTGACAGGAAAAATAGGTGTTACAATAAGGTGTCATCTGTTAACATTAGTTAATGTATTAACCTACATGAACTAACAATGAGCAATACATTTGTTACAGTATTTATTCATCTTTGTTAATGTTATTTAATGAAAATACAGTTATTCATTGTTTGTTCATGTTAGTTCACGGTGCATTAACTAATGTTAACAAATATATCTTTTGATTTTAATAATGTATTAGTAAATGTTGAAATTAGCATTAACTAAGATCTATAAATGCTGTAGAAGAATTGTTCATGCTTAGTTCATGTTAACTAATAGAATTAACTACTGTTAACTAATGAACCTAATTATAGTGTTACCAAAATAGTTTTTTCTGACATATGGCCTGACGACATCTTATCTTATCTTATGTTCACTGTTGTTCTACTGAAGCTCCCTTGTCACTAGCGTTTGACTAGCGTGCACTAGAGTGAGCATCTGTAAAGTTGCCCATTTGATGTGGTCGTGAAGACATTCTGCATCTAAATAAACGCAATTTTTGTCAAGAAAAAAGAGACAGAAGCAGCCGTTGTGAGTGGGGTGGCCTTAGCTCTGCCCCGTGTTAATTGCGTTGAATATTTTTATCGCGTTAAACTGAAAAATTAATCGCCTGCGTTAATGCACTAATTTTGACAGCACTAATGTCAACATTATTCTTGGGAAAAAAAAGTTTTCTTTGAAAATGTATATTCATAAATGTAAAATTTATATAGTAAAAATAGTAATTATATAGTTAAAAAAATTATGATATATTTATTATAAAATTGTCTATTTTCAGAGTAATCAAAAACTATTTTTTGGCTAATGCAGAAGCTTGGGGATACTTTGCAAATAACGTTACCTGAAGGGTGGTAATGTTTATTTCTAGCATGTTTAAATGGTTACAGAACCGTTTTTGAAAAAAAAAAAAAAAAAAGTCTTGTTACTGGGAAAACTACACTATTTTGACTGAACAGTTGTATTACTGTCATGCTACTGAAAAATATAGTTGACTTGGTAGCTTTGCTACTTATAACTAGCTACTTAGATGTAGTTAGCTTCTCATTTAGCTAACTCGTTTTGTCAGAGAATTATGTTTGCTAGTTTCACATCTAGATCACCAATTTATCCTAATTCACAGCTTTTGCTGATGCTGCTGTTGCCCCCATCGATTTCCCTATCGCTCCAGCCTTTGCCGTCCCCAAGGTTAGCTGATGTTTATGTGTTTATTGCTAAGCAAACGTGTTTTTGAAGTCGTTCAGTGTAGTAACATCTGTTTCGCGCAGGTCCTAAAAGCAGCCAGTGTGAAGAAAGAAGACATTGCTATGTGGGAGATCAATGAGGCCTTCAGTGTCGTGGTGCTGGCCAACATCAAGATGTTAGACATCGACCCCGACAAAGTCAATATCAACGGAGGAGCAGTTTCCCTCGGACATCCAATTGGGTAAATATATGCAACATCTTTCTCATGCATCACTGTTCACTTTATTGACATACTGTAATTAGATTCGCACACTAATTAATGTGCTGGTTTTGCAATTTCTAGAATGTCAGGGGCGAGAATCGTAGGACACATGGTGCACAATCTGAAATCAGGACAGTACGGACTGGCCGGAATCTGCAATGGCGGAGGCGGAGCCTCCTCTATTCTGATCCAGAAATATTAGGACTTGCACTTTAATCCACAGAATGAGTGTAGGATTGGGTCCTTGTGCCAGATATATCTTCATGCCTACATTATTAATGTGAGGTCAGTCCTATTTTTAATTAAAATAGGAAACAAACTTGTGAATGGTCATACAGTACAAACTTCTCAAATAGTAGTATGCATACTGTGCTCTTGTTGCATATTTCGTTAAATGGTGTTCATTCTCAAAGTAATGGTTTAATGAAAGGGTTTAGAATGTTAAAATCTGTGTTTGCAATTAAATAGATTATTGGTTGTTTTCGTTGATGTTGAATGTGATGATTATACTCAGAAATAGCACAATGCATTTCACCTGAATGAACACCAGATGGAGTGTGCTTTGAGCTCTGTTTGCTGATTGGCTAATGGACGCTTTTCAGACTATAATGAAACAATAATTAAAATCTTGAATCTAGTAAAGTTTTTTTAATATATATTTTCATATTTAAAAAAAGATAATGTACTATTATAACATTGCACTTTATTTTACCCTAGCATTAAACTACAAACAAATTTTTTTTTAATGCTTCAAGATATTGTAAGTTGGAAAAAAAAATATTACGTTTGGAATGCTGAAAGCTGTAGGTATGAGTGGTAAAACCCAACAACAAAAAACTAAATTAATAATAATAACAGAATTCGGAATCAGTTCATTTTTATGATCGATCACTATTACCTATACAATAGCATTGGTTTAGCATCATTTTTAAATTACATTTTAAGTTCTTATGTGCAATATCTCAAGTTTCATAATTAGATTTTGTTACTGATGTTCCTGGTTATGGTCAGATGAGTCCTTGAGGATCTTTTTTTTCTTTGGCAGAAGTTATGCTCATTTACGTACTTTATTTATTGAATTACCTGTTTTACTAGATAATTTTTTAAATAATGTTTTGCCAAAGGGGTCTGTTAATTACAAAACACAATTAGATGCATGTGTCAATGACATTAAAGAGATACTCCAATCAAAAATTAAACTTGTTAAAAATGATTCACTTTCATGTCATTCCAAACTTATATGGCTGAGAACATTTAAATGACTTGCTGGTAATTAATCACCCTCATTAATCACTAAGAGTAGTAAACTCTTAAAAAAAAAAAAGTTACTAAGTGAAAATTTTCCAAGTAAATCTGAACAGCTATTTTTCAGTCACTTCACCTCAAATATGCCTGTTAACTATTTAACACAAACGAGTTAACTTTGCCCCAGCTATTTTCTAGGTTGTAACCAGGATTTCAGCAAGTGAAAAGGAACATTTATTTCTTCCAGAGAACTTGACGGAGACTGTTTTCCGGGTCTGTATAAACAATCCAACACCTTGACCGAAAACAAACTCCGGCTCCACCTCCAGACGCCACTCTTATCACGTCACATAACACCAAATGTTGATTTTACTGAGTACACGGAGAATGTTTATCAAGTTCTAATTTTCAGTTTCTTCCTTCTATTTGTCATTGAAATGTTATTGTTCTTCAGTCTAAGAGACAGACGTGCGAGTCAAATATTAACAGGATCTTGTGAGAGCACTTGTAACGTCATGGATGTCAAAGTATCGGCTCATTGACTTAGTTACTGAATAACTGCAGGGCTGAGACTGACCCCTGTGCAAGAGCTGAGTTTGGAAAACCACACATTTTCATAGTGCAGATTATCTTTACAGCTTGTTTTTCATGTGGAAATGATATGTGTCAGGAAATTGAACAGGAAGTCCAGTTACATCTGGTAACAGATTAAACCTTCATCATATAAAGCCTATAAAGTTTTATAGCTTTTAGCTGTTCAGGTGATTCTTGGTAATGTACGAAATGATTTAAATAATAACTTACAGTTGACTGTTCATATTTATTTCCTCTCCATATTT
The DNA here is from genome assembly GCF_001515645.1 of Sinocyclocheilus grahami. Lineage (NCBI taxonomy): Eukaryota > Metazoa > Chordata > Actinopteri > Cypriniformes > Cyprinidae > Sinocyclocheilus > Sinocyclocheilus grahami. The sequence continues at coordinate 89,222 of NW_015506170.1, forward strand.
GTTCATATATGACATTGAAATATGTTCATGTATGACTTTGAAGCTTTAGCTGAAAAGAACGGCACTCTTGTGTAACATAAGATTGTTTAGTTTTCTCTGATACACAGAAAGCTAAAAGGTCTGCAAAGGTTGCATCTGTTGACACACATGGGGGATAGTGTTTGATTTGCTATGTTCTGAGACGTAAAGGGGTATTTAAAGGAATAGTACAACTAATAATGAATATTTTTGTCATTTTGCCAAAAAAGTTGAAAAGAGACATTAAAAGTACAATAACAGTAGTCCATATGATTCATACATTACATTTCAAGTCTTCTGAAATCATACAATAGATTTATGAGAGGGAAAGACTAAAATATGTCATTATTTACTCATTCCTGTATGCTGCTGCTCTCAAATTTTTTGTCATATATATATATATATTCCAATTATAGTTAAGTAAAACTAAAACAATTATATATATATATATATATATATATATATATATATATATATATATATATATAAATAAAAATCCTTAAAGGTAAATAAAATATTGAGGGGGGAAAAAAACTACTACAAATGATAAAAACAAAATTACTTTTAAATAAAATTACAATTAAATCGGAAAATAAAAAACTGGTTCAAAATATTATTATTATTAAATATTAATAAAACCTATATGGCATATCAGTGATACTATAATAACACTGGTGCATCAACACTACCAAATATGTTTGATTCTCATGTCTTGTAATATATTGTGATGTACTAAATTTCTCTTCTGCAAGTGAAAGGGAACATTTAGTGCACTTGCACAAGGCAAATTACCTGCATGCTTAATTTGTAGAAATGAGATTTGAGCTATGAATGGAAGGTTTTCAGTGTATAACAACTAAACTTTTGGTTAAATTCTCACGCAAAGCTATCATATGACTTCAGAAGACTTGAACCATAGCATTCAAATCACAGAGACTGAATTTAAGGAACTTGTTGATGTTCTGTTTTGAGAAAAAGGGAAGTTTAAAATGTACGTTTGCATTTGCAAGCCTAAAAACTTATTTTATTTTTTTTATCAAAAACAGATGTAATTTCTTATATTGCAGTTGTACCCCGTTCAAAATGTTGTGAAATGAAGTGAGCAACAAGGAAGCGCCTTTGAGAGGAAAATATACTTTCCTTTTTTTTTTTCGTTTTATTGACATAACATGTTTGCTTGGTAATTTACAATGCAAAGTTGCGTCATCTATGTTAGAGAAATTTAAGACCAGGTTGTCATTGAAAAGAAAAACAATGGAATGCTCTGAGTAATAAACTCTCAGTTCTGGTCACCAGGTGATATTTTATAATTGCATTCACCTGACTGGTGAGTGTTTTAGCTGGTTTACTAAGCAAAGGTGTGGCGTTGGCTGCTCATTACATACACAGAGAGTGGACAGAGAGTACGCTAACACTCAAACACAAGGAGAACCCAGGTGAGTTTTACTATATATTATTATAATTTGTATGACATTATGGATCATTTCATACAGACCCGTTGCTGTTTCTGAGACTAATGTATGCTTTGCTGTGTGTTCACTCAGCAGATCTTAGTTTGAGCTTGAAGTTCAAGTGTTTTTTGGATAGAATTTTACAGTTCAAACAAATCCAAAGGCAAACGATGCAGAAGACAGATACGGTAATGACATAAAATAGTTGTTTTTTCTTTTCTTAACTCCTATCTGAACATCCTCTTCTTCCACATTTGGATCTTTTAGTCCCTGTTGTCTTTTGATTGTCACTGATTTTATGGAACAATACAGACACTGTCACTCAACAGATATATTTGTAAAGCATTAACTATCCTGAGGACAAACCAAGCACTTAATGAATGATTCATCAGAAAGGTAATTTGATCTTTTAAAATGCAAAGGCAGTTAGATTTGAATTCATGAAAAATACTGATGATAACATTAGACACAATGGTTAATAGCCTAATTTAAGTTTTTGGCCTTGTGATTTTCTGTTTTGCCTGTGGCAGCAATTTGCTATTTTACACATCATTTCCATAAGGAACTAATTTCTGAATAAGCTACAGGGAACTTTACTATTGTACCTGAGAAATTTATGCATACAATAAAAATGAAACCAAAATAGACTTTCTTTATTCAGAAGAAAAACCACCAACATCAATAATAATTGTATACAATAATGATACAATCATTTGTATATATATCCCATATATATATCAATTATATACACACATATCATTTATATATATATATATATATATATATATATAAATGATATGTGTGTATGTATATGTTATATATATGGGATATATATACAAATGATTGTATCATTATTGTATACAATTATTATTGATGTTGGTGGTTTTTTATATATATATATATATGTGTGTGTGTGTGTGTGTGTATGCATGTCTGTGTATATGTATGTGTGTGTATATATATATATATATACACACACACACACATATATATACAGTATATGTGTGTGTATTCCCTGCCACAAAATGTAACACTAATTTATTAATAATAGTAATAATAGTTGTATTTATTATTGTTTTTATCATGGTATATAATATTCTGCAATTAATGTAGTTGATATATTAACATTGAATATTACTTGGCTCCTGTCTCAAAAAATATTTTTTTATTCTTTCATTCATTTTGTGGCGGTATCAATATATTTAATTTCAAGTAATCTATACTGGACATTTAGATTTAAGTGCATGAAATCTGAAATAAGATAATTTTTTTATCTTTTTTACCAGTGTTGTAAGATATAAGCAAGTGCAGCTCATTTCCTGTCTCTACCGCAAGTAAAATGTTGATCAGATGAAATATTGAATTACTGTTAAGACGTGTTAAGTGCCTCAGTTAATCATTTATTACATAAAATATAATAATGTCATTAAAAGTAGTAAATAGTGTGCATTATTGTTCAAATAAGGAACCATGTTTATTTAATAGGTAAGTATTTCCTGGAACAGTCTGCACATTATTGCTGTTAGTCATATTGTAATTGTTAATATGGACACAGTAGTCTAAAGTAACTTCTTGATGAATATTTTTCTAATTTGATATAATTTTCAGTCTGATTTGTCACATTATCGAACCTGAGAAGCTGACAAAAACCTAATTTCTTTCAGACTTACGACAACGTTTCTCACGTGAACCATGGATTTCAACATGAAGAGCAGCGGCCCCCTCCATATGCACCTTCTTCTGGAATAAAATGTTTATTTAATAGGTAAATATTTCCTGGAACAGTCTGCACATTATTGCTGTTAGTCATATTGTAATTGTTAATATGGACACAGTAGTCTAAAGTAACTTCTTGATGAATATTTTTCTAATTTGATATAATTTTCAGTCTGATTTGTCACATTATCGAAGCTGACAAAAACCTAATTTCTTTCAGACTTACGACAACGTTTCTCACGTGAACCATGGATTTCAACATGAAGAGCAGCGGCCCCCTCCATATGCACCTTCTTCTGGAATAAACCCGCCTTTACCTCAGTACCCCGGTTCCCAGAATTCCGCTCCACCATACTTTTCAGAGAGATACTCGCCTGCTCAGGGCCTGCATCAGTATACGCCTCACACAGCACCTGTAAACACACACCACACGGTCACACCTGGACTCTACCTTGACGTTAATCCGGTTCACAAAGGTATTTAATGCTTAGTTCACCCAAAAATGAAAATTCTGTCATCATTTACACGTCCCCGAGTTGTTCCAAGCTTGTATGGATTTCTTGCTTGTGTTGAACAAAAGAAGATATTTTGAAGAATGTGGGTAGCCGAACAGTTTCTGGTACCCATTGACTTCCATAGTTTTTTGTTTTTTCCCCCCCATACTGTTGAAGCCAATGGGGACCAACAACCCTCTAGCTACCAACATTCTTCAAAATATCTTCTTTTGTGTTCAACAGATAAAATTAATTCTTTTTTGGTTTGGGTGAATTATCCCTTTAACCTCTTTTAGTAATTTTTATGTTCTAAATTTAGATTCTTATGAGCTTTGATTTTCCAACAGCTTCCAGGAGAAAAAAATGGCCATTTATCCTTTGCATAGTCATCACCCTACTGGTTGTTGCTGGGGTCATAGCTGCGGTGCTTTGGTTTTATGGTAAGAAAGCCACACAATGGATATCCTACTATATATCTACCCAGTTATTTCTTGCTCTGATGTTCTCTGTCTACTCCAACAGGTGGGTTTGATTGTTTGCAAGGGCGTCGCTGTAAAACAGATAACAAATGTGTCAGCTTCTCGCAGCGGTGTGACGGCGTGCAGGACTGTCCATCGGGAGACGATGAAACTCATTGCTGTAAGAATCCCTTACGCATATGGTCTGACATGATGAACCGATCCCATTCAAAGATCTTTACTGTACTTTTTTTTGTAGTTCGTCTGTATGGACCTAATTCCCTTCTTCAGATGTACTCACATGTGACCCAAAAATGGGAGAATGTGTGTTTAGATGGATGGAATGACAACCTTGGAATGCAAGCATGTGAGGAGATGGGATACGAGAGGTAATGTCAGAGAAGTCTGCTACGACTACTGTATAATGAACTTTACAAAAGATTTCTGTTTTAAATAAATGCTCATCATCAAAGAATCCTGAAATGCTGTAGTTGCCACAAAAAAATATTAAGCAGCACAACTGTTAGTAACTGTAATAATAATGTTTTATGAGCACCAAATCAACATTTTAGAATGATTTCTGAAGGATCATCAAAATGATGCTGAAAATTCAGCTTTGCCATCAAAGGAATATGTAATACAATTACAGAATGGGTTTTGAATGAGATGATTTGTAATATGTGCTGTGTGTTTGTGTGTGGTTTATCTCTCAGGAACACTTATGTGGGTTATGAGGAGATTTACTCTAGAGCATCGTCTGATTACATGCTGGTGAAGACGGATTCTCCCAGCTCTTTCAATCTGACAAGTTTTCTCAGTAAAAGGTGCGTCACAGACTGTTTACACAGAATTTTCCAGTTCTTCACATCTAAAATGTTTAGGTTTTTGCATATCGGTTATGTTATTGCAGTTAAAATTAATTATTGGTTAGTCATGTTTTCCCCCTATAATCAGCTTGTTTAAAAACTCTTCTTTTTATATTTCTTTTATGATAATTCAGTTCAGACTGTCCATCTAACAAAGCAGTGGCACTCAAATGTATAGGTAAGATAATAGTTGCATCTCTTTATTTTATTTTTATTATTACTTCTTGTGTGTGTGTGTGTGTGTGTTCTTTTTTGTTGTGAAATAAAATATATATTCTGAAACTGAAATATATATATATATATTTTTTTTTTTTTTGAGGTGTTACCCTTATTTTGTATGAACAAAAAATGTTAAAAGTAGTTTATATAAAACTAAAATAAACGTTAAATATTAGGTATAATAATAATATAATTAAGAAAAACTAAAACATAATACGTAAAAACGTAATCGAAAATTTGAAATGCCTTGGCTACTAAATTAAATAAGTACTGAAGTAACTGAAATAGAATAAAATAAAGTTAAATAAAAAATAAAAACCAAATAAAAATGACAAAAGCACATCACAGCATTAATATAACTAAAATAAAATGAAAACTGAAACTACAAAAATAAAAGCAAATTCAAAATATTATTAAATACTATAAAAGTGCATATATAATACAATAACACCGATCCCAATGTACAAATTTGTCATCATCTTTTACTAACTCTCATGTGAATGATGAGCATTTTCATTTTTGGGTGAACCATCCTTTTAAATATTGTAATTATTATTATAAAGTATTAATATGAAGTGTAGCTTGTAGCTAGGAAAGCTACATTTTCACATACACTGATACTGATTATTGAATTCTGTTGTAGATTGTGGACGGAACAACGGGAGACGAATCGTGGGAGGAACCACTGTGACCTCAAAGGGGGTGTGGCCGTGGCAGGTCAGCCTGCAAATTTCCGGAAACCATTTGTGTGGCGGGTCTGTCATTACACCTTACTGGATCATCACTGCAGCTCACTGTGTTTATGAGTAAGTACTCTCATTTAGTCCAGTCTCATTTGACAAGTTATGACGAACTCTAATAAATGACAAACTGGTGTAGGTTTTCCAATGCAAGGGATTGGACTGTGTATGCTGGATATCTGACTCGTGCTGAGATGCGGTCGGCCACTGGCAATTCTGTAAGCCGAATTGTCATGCACAACTTTAACCCGAGGACCAACGAAAATGACATTGCCCTGATGAAGCTAAACCGTCCACTCACAATTACATGTAAGACTGAATTTCACATTTCCCCCCAGCCAATAAAAAAATGTCATGATAATTTGATAATACTGACACAATAAATGAAGTGTTTTTGTTTTACACACTGTTATTTTAGTATTATTTACAGTATATACTATTATAGTGTTTATTAATATTTTAAATTAGCTTTTATGTTTATATTTTCAGTTTTCATTTTTATTGAAGTGTAAGCTTTAGTAATTCTGTTATGTGTTTTTGTCATTTGAATTAGTTTTAAAAAAGGATTTTTATTTTCAATTTAATTTGTAGTTAGTTGGAAAGGCAACATTTCTGTATTTTTATTGAATAATTATTTATGTATTTAATATTTATAAATTAATATTTTTTATTTAAGATTTGATTTCAGCCTTATTTCTGTTAACAAAAAATATTTTTAAAGGGATAGTTCACCCAAAAATGAAAATTTTATGTTTGTCTGCTTACCCCCAGGGCATCCAAGATGCAGGTGACTTTGTTTCTTCAGTAGAACACAAATTATGATTTTTAACTCAAACCGTTGCAGTCTGTCAGTCTTATAATGGAAGTGAATGGGAATCACGGCTTTGAGAGTCAAAAAAACATACACAAACAAAACCAAATTAAACCCTGCGGCTCGTGACGATACATTGATGTGTAAAGACATGAATCGATCAGTCTGTGCAAGAAACTGAATAGTATTTATATCATTTTTTACGTCTTATACAGCGCAATGTCCAACATCCGACTCGTGTACGTGCTCTGGCATAGTAGACATAGATGTATATACGTAGATGCCTCATTAGTGACTGTTTCTATGGGCTTCTATGGGCAGTAGAACACAATCTTCGTTTGTGTTCTACTGAAGAAACAAATGGCGCTTTTCCACTGCGTGGTACGACTCAGCTCGGTACGGCATGGCTCGGCTCGGCTCGGTTTGCGTTTCCACTGCAGTTTAGTATCGCTTTAGAATGGGCGGGATTATTCACATGTCGTTATAGTTGCGCCGCCTCTACTGCCACGACTCCTAAAAAAACGTTTTAATTCCGCGTCGCCCCATCAAGCTCTCGCTGGATCCGCTCCTCTGCTATCAACGAGAGGAACGTCTGTTCTTCTGCAACAGGGGGAACAGCCACTTTTTGGTTGTTAAAAAAAGGTGCGCTCGTTCAAAACCGTTGCGTTCGATCCTTCGCTGGCTGTGCTGATTTAAATCTAGCGGGTCTGTTTGTGTCTCATGTCGCAAGTTCAGTGACGCAGGTAGTGACGATTTTCTCCGGCCAATCCGTGATCAGCAGAGTTTACACGTCACGTTTTGGTAACGGTACGGTACGCTTGGAACCCCAACCGAGGTGGTACTAAAAAAAGTACCAGGTACCAGGTACTGTACCCAGTGGAAAACCCCCAAAAAGTGAACCGTACCGAGCCGTACCGTGCCGTACCATGCAGTGGAAAAGCGTCAAAAGTCACCTACATCTCGGATGACCTGGGGGTAAGCAGATAAACATCAAATTTAAATTTTTGGGTGAACTATCCCTTTAATAGTTTTAGTCACACTGTAAAAAAATTATTTCAGAGTATTAAATAAAACAGATTATTAGAGTATGTTTTGCAAGAAAATGCCATTTCAGTTTTTCTACTTCAAAATTTCACATTTAATTCAGTGTTTCTTTGTGAAATTTACTAGCGATTTCAATGATTAAAAAAAAATTCTAAAAAATAAAATTTTCAAAAAGTAAAATTCATTTATTATTATTATTTATTTTTTTTTGAGTAAAATGTTTTTTAATATAGAACATGTCTTCGATAATTGAGTTTTAGGTGAAAGTTTTGTTCACCGAAAAAAATCATAATTTACTCACCATCAGGTTGTTCAAAAGATTCTTTCTTGTGTAGAACCTAAAGAGAGAAATTTTGCAGAATAGTCAAGCTGTTCTTGTATATAACGACTTGTATATCAGCCTGTTCATGACTTCAGAAGAATAGGAATAAGTTGAATGGACCATTTTTGTGGTGCTTTTTTGCAGCCAGACATGTGAACATCTGTTTCCATTGTGTGGAAAACAGCAGCTGTACATTCTGCAAAATATCTCCTTTTTTGTTTTACAGAAGAACCATACATCTTTGGATGTTGACATTTTCCATTTTGTTTCTTGTTTCAGCGGATGTCAGGCCAGTGTGTCTGCCCCATAAAGGCATGTACTTTGCTGCTCCGCGGGAATGTTACGTCACTGGATGGGGGGCACTGTTTAGTGGAGGTTTGAAACTTTTTGAATAGCTAACCCAACAGAACTGTGCTAAACCATTTACAGATCCAAATACAGGTGCAATGATTAATATTAGACAGAAAATAACTCGTGTCTCTACATTTCTGAAACTGAAAAGCATGACAAACAAATTTTGTTTTGGTAAAGGCCCTTCCTCACAAACCCTACAAGAAGCCAAAATCCAGCTAATCGACAGAACGACTTGCAACAGCCGACCAGTGTATAACGGACAAATCACAGACACCATGATCTGTGCTGGCAAGCTGGAGGGCGGCGTGGACTCCTGTCAGGTTAGAAACACACTCTGTATAAACACATTTAGAAGCTGCTTGATCATTCAAAAGAGTAAATTAGAGTACTGCAAATGTCATGTATGTGCCAAAGGCCAAATGAAAAAAAGTGATCTTCCACACAGGGGGACAGTGGGGGTCCTCTGGTCATAAAGGAGAATTCTCTATGGTGGCTGGTTGGGGACACTAGCTGGGGTGATGGATGTGCTTTCAGAAACAAGCCTGGAGTCTACGGAAATGTGACCTACTTCCTTGACTGGATACATGAACATATGCGGGTAAGATTTCAAATATTAATACAAACTGTCACATAAAATGTATTATTATTATAATAATTATTATTATTATTACTAGTATACATGGCAGAAGAAAACCTCTTTGTATTTTTTTTCAGAGATATTAGCTTTTTTAATATAAAGCTATTTGAGAAGAGCAACTGATCCAAATCGCTGACTCTCAGGAACTGTGACAGGGTCCAGGAGACTTTTAATGTGAGATTAGTTTTTTTTTTGTATTCTTGAATTTTACTTTTTGTTTTCATATAAATGTTTTCACATAAATCTAAAAGAACCAGTTATTTATTTTCACCGGTGTCAATAATGAAGTGAATTGCACATTGTGCTACAACATGCACTTTTCTTTTTTGTATAAAGAACACAATTGTACAAATGATTTTATAAAAATCCCTACCTGACGATGACGTCTTACATCTCTGACATATTTCTGTTCTCTGGTTTCTTTGCCACCACAACAGTTCACATTTGCATTATTACAGTATTTGGTCAAATAACAGGGTGTGACAGGCAATACAATAGTGACACGATGCAAACAAATGTCTTTATTTTATAACTATTGATAGCTGAAATAGTTTTTACAACATCAAGATTTTATTTAAAAATGTAAATGAATGCCTTGGCTGGACACCATTTCTTTTTTCACTATTTTTAATCACCTTTTTGTCTTCACATTAAATGATTTTTTTTATAAATACATATGTAATGTTGTCTCTGAATTAAAATGAGGACAAAAAATCTGCATATATAATAATTAAAAAAGCTAAATGCTCTTTAAAATGGTTCTAAATTGGAGTATACATTTCCAATAAACTTTTCAACTAACCATATTCAAACTTAATAAAATCTGTGCCACATATTTCATATTATACATTTGATGACTTGAACTTCATTATATTTTAAAGATTGTATATATGGACTTTGACAGTATTATATTGTAATACAATATTTTATATTAACTTGGATATTATGATATATATATTCCTCAAAATATAATAATGTCCAAGGTCATAAATTTATAGATAGATAGATGCATGATATTAAATGCAACTAAATTAATTTTAATATTTAACATATTTATATAAAGATATGTAAAAATATTATATATGGACTGTTGAGGACTATATATAATATAATTACTTTTTTTATTTTTTTTATCTGTAACTGAATGATTCCAGAAAACTTTATGAGATCTAAAGTAACAGAATCTCATATTGGTTGCCTATGACCCATTTTCCTCGGCTTTTCTTCACACCTAAAAAAATGAATTCACACCAACCCACGGAGTCCTCACGGTTCCTGGCTCTCAGTTAATCACCATTATGAAGTGTTATAGCATATTCAGCAGCAGTATTTAAACCTCTCCTTTGCCATTTTAGCAGGACCTTTAATCACCGCTCATTGAATTTGCGACTCTAATCGGCAGATGCTCAGTGGAGGAGATCAGCGTCTGCTACCTGTTTGTACCAATTAGCAGATGCGTGACACTCGGCTGACGGCTCTTCAGAGGGTTAACAGATGTGGCAATTACGGCCTCATTTGAATGAATGCTCAAGGGGTTCAACATAAGGGCTGCGCAATTACACGGCAGCCTGGGAACCCATTTCATCTTCAGCTTTATTCTCGGTCTCTGTGAGAGGGAAGTGTTGGCAGGGAACCCACGGTGTGTTGACAAACAAACCTGCTACCCGTGATGAATCCCCATAAACCCCAAAAATGTCATGCTGATTAAATCAGCCTGATTTAGGCCTGACTCGGGCTGCAGGAGAGCTTAGTTATGATAATGAATGAATGAATGAGATTTTAAAGGATATATTATTGTCCAGGAAATGGTTTTATTCATATATATTTATATATATATATATATATATATATATATATATATATATATATATATATTGATTTGAGAAGAGAAACTAATTCAAACCACAGACACTGATTTTGAATTTGTCAAATGGATTTTTAAAGTAAATTTATTTTATTTTGCATTGCATTATTAAATGCTGTTTTATTTATTTATTTATTTTTGTTTTGTTTTGTTTGTCTCGCCTGCATCTGAAATATCTATTCTCCCAAGTGCGTCAGGTAAGCTAAAGGCTAAAAACAGAAATGATTTACTCACTTTGTGTCACAAAAGATATGTTGTAGATGTATTGTGTAATTATTTCCATTCAATGAAAGTAAATCATACTATAAAAAGGGTCAAACTGCAGGTTTGATATCAATGTTAATCAGTAATGCTAGACTTAATTGACATTAAGGCCACAGTAATGTCATGCCATGTATAAATGAGATTTAATATCTTATTTGCAACCATATTGCGTCCTCAGAAGATTTGAAGTAAAGTGTACATGTAACAAACAAGTAATAAACCAGTGTTATGGTACTTTTATACTGCTGTTCTATCATAAATGCTTATATAGTTGCAAAATAAAACAGTGCCCAGCTTTAATCTGCTAAATGTGACTGAGGTGTGAGGATATAAAGATATTATCATTATTATAATATAAAGTAGACCCAGTCCCAATTCACTACCATTGTACAGAAAAGAGCAGCCATGATATTCTGCGTAACATCTCATTTTATGTTATAGAGAAGACAGATGGGGTTTGATGGAATCTTTTTTTTTTTTTGTGAACCATCCCTTTAAGCAGTCACCCAAGGTGTGAGCAGGGCACAGATTCTTCAGAGAGGACAGATGCTGAGGTCTTCCTTTAGCTCTCACATGAGGTTTAGTGTCCCCCGATCAAACAGAGTGTGTCATTTAGTCTGAGGGCCTGATCAAATAGACTTGCCTCTACAGCCAATGAGGGGGGAGAGCGTGTTACTGGGCAGTTATGGGTTTAGTCTCTCTCTCTCTCTCTCTCTCTCTCTCTCTCTCTGTTCTTGAGGTCGATGTCATACATCAGCGTTCATAGGTTCCCTGTGCTGCTGTGTGCGATTCTACTAACCATCAGCACTCTGTGCTGCATTTAAGATCAGCTAATAGCATCAACTATCAGCTCACCTCAGCAACACGAGCAATATTAGGCTTATTAGAGGAACACTACCTGCTGACATCAAATTATTTCTCTTTATCCTCCTGAGACCCAGCTATGGCGTTTATGCCTCTGTGGTGGACATTATATTTTAGTGAATTTCTCTGAGACCTCACATGGCACAGTTTTAAGTCTGGATGTCCTGAACAGAGCACATTCAGGGCTTTCCAGAGATACCAAATGATTGGATGTTTCACCATGACCACTCCCTCTCCTTGGTTTTTAAAAGTGGCTGACATTAATTTAGTGATAAAATTGTACATCCTTATGGAAATATGATCATATTTTGTAATTATAATTTAAATCTGATTAATTTTCAAATTGTTTGTCATAAATCAACATCTCAGGAAAATGTTATGGGGTTTCAAATCAAAATATGACCTGTTACAAAACAGGACCTCATTTCATACATGTCCACTGTCGAGGACACCAGGACTAAAGGCATGTTTATTACACATTTTGGGAGACAAAAGAATTGAATAGGAAAACAAATGATATATCAGGAAATGTCGAAGGATATATTTCTATTGCTTTCTTAGCTTTCCTTTTTTTTTTTTTTACTGTGCATCATCGTTTTTGCCTGAACGAGTGATGCATCTTGTTTTGAAAACGTTTGTAGCTAAAATCAAACATTTTCTAGTTATAGCTTAATCAGGATAAATTTTTGTATGTACAATTAATGTGCTTTTAATCTGAATCTGTAGAGTTTTTTTTACACACTTTAAACGAAAAAATAAAAAGTGTAAAGTGTGTGATGCGCGAGAGTGTTTATGCAGTTCTCCTGACAAACAGCAGGCGGCGTCCTGAACAAAGCGCACAGGTCGTAGCTGCGGGGTTTCCCTTCGGTTTCTCTCACAGATCTGCTTAAAAATAGAAAATCTGGAAGCGTCACAAGATTAAGCGTGATAAATCAAGCTAATTAAGGAATCATTAGTAGGTACAACAAAGTGTTTTTGACGATATTGCTACAGAATGGCTTGAAAAAAATTTTTTTTTGAAGACGTTTCAGGTCTAAAGGCAAAACTTTCTAAAGAAATAGGCTAATATTAATAGGTCAATAAGAGTGATGAAATGTAACCTCATAGCGTTCATATAACATTTTGATGAGAGATTTGATTTAATAAACCATCGAGAAAGATTTTCTACACTTTGAATACATATAGCCTAGCTAGCCTACACATTTGATTCATTATTAATCATAAGATATTTCAGACTAGTTTTTCACTATTTTATATATATAATTTTAGTTTTCATATACCATTTTTGACAACAGTTTTGATTATATATATATATATATATATATATATATATATATATATATATATATATATATATATATATATATATATATATATTTTTGCTTAAGTCTTCTATTCCTCAGATGTTTCTCCTGAGAAATAGATCCTAGAATCTCTAGAGTTCACGATAATGTCTCATTAATGTCTCATGCTGTGCTCCGATTTCCCAAAATACTAAAGTAGCAGAAATTCCAAAATAATTATATAATATAATAACAATAATACAAAGTCTCCAGTCAGGAATTGCAATATTCAAACTCTTAAAACAAATAAGTTGTGCTACTGCTTTGCATTATTTGTCTTATTTTTTATTTAATTTTTCTAATGTATGTTTTATTGATATAGTTATGTAATATATAGTAACAATAATGCAATTTTTATTTTAATAATGTATGCAATCAGAAATTCCGATATGAATTCAAACTCTTTCAAGAGCAAATTAGTTGTGCTGGTGCTAGAATTTTGTCTAGTTTATTTTTATTTTCTTTATATAATGTATAACAATAATAGTGCACTTTTTTTTCTTTTTAGTATTTAATTTTATAATAAATATAATACTAAAAATACTTAAGTCTGCAATCAGAAATTGCAATATGAAGAACAAATTAGTTGTGTTACTGCTTTGTGACGTTTGGCTTATTTTTTCTCATAAATTAGTATCATTTTTATGTATGTTTCATTTCAGTTTAATTTTACTGGTCCAGAGATCTTTTTTTGATGTTGTTATTAAGTATGCAACCAAACTGAAAAATCACAAATTGTAGAGCACATTATGATGTTCATGAGGATAATTGGAGCATTATTTCTTCTACTGAAGTTCACAGCAGAGACTATCTGCTCTCAGCAGCACAGCTCTGTACGTTCATCTGTCTGTCATGTTGACAGGTCTTCAGCCGCAGCGATGTTAACGTCCCGTGGCTGTTCTCCAGTGATGAGTCCAGATGGAGGATATGTTGGTACCTGCCCTTCTATTTCCATTGCCAGCTCACTCCCTCCCACCCCCGGTACACCTCCACGCCATCTGTGCCAACCTGCCGTCTCTCCGTCAGACAGTTGCAGGTTCCGCGGTGCGTGGCAGGCCTACAGCTGTGCAGACAGCCAGCCCAACATCTGTGTGTCCTGTGGGACAGATGGGGGGTGGGGGGGAATGTCCCGCTGATCTACTCAGCTGCTGCTGGCCTTAAACACAGCCACTGGCCGGCAGTTCTTTGTACAGGATGAGTTTTGCAAAGTAAGTGTAAAATAAAAAGGGACTATCTGTTCAGTATTTACTGAACTGAACTTTTCCCAACCTTGCAAAATTATACATTACGAAAAAGTAATAGTAGAGATACAGAGAGAGAGACTTCCTTCAATAACATGTAAATATATAATATACATTAAAATATAAAATACACACACTATATATTATATATATTTCTGGTGGAAATTTTAAATACAGTAGCCAATTACTTTAAATTTTAAGTATAAAATTAGCCTTTACAATTCAGTGTATCAATACAGACATTTAACAGTTTTCATACATTTCCATAAGTTGGATGAGCGATAAAATGTGATTGAAAAAATACTTTGTTGTCTCATATTTCATCTCAAGCTTGCTCTTTCCTGACACATTTGTCTACTTGGTAAAAAAAAAAAGTCAACAATACAAAGGTTACATTTCTAGCAATGTGTGTAAATAATTTCTCAAATAAATATCTGTTAATTTACACTCTCTTATAAGATTATTACGGTAGTAAAGTTGAAATATATCAAATATGAAATGATATTGTATGTTACATGTTTGCTTTTGATCATATTCTGAAAGGTTTAAATTGTATGTGCTTGTAATAACCAATATTTTTACCAATATGTGACCCTGGAGCACAAAACCAGTCATAAGTCGCTGGGGTATATTTGTAGCAATAGCCAAAAATACATTGTATGGGTCAAAATTATCGATTTTTCTTTTATGCCAAAAATCATTAGGATATTAAGTAAAGATCATGTTCCATTAATATATTTTGTACATTTCCTACCGTAAATATATCAAAAAGGTATTATCATTAGTAATATGCATTGCTAAGAATTCATTTGGACAACTTTAAAGGCGATTTTCTCAATATTTAGATTTTTGGAAATTGGTAAAACTAGAAAAAACATTGAAATAAATTTAGTTACAATTAAATAATAATAAATAAAATAAAAATGTTAATGTATAGTAAAATGCTATAGAATATAACTGCATGATTTTTGCCATTTCTGGCAGCCAGGAAATATTAAATCTTTCAGAAGTCCATACTGACTAAAATGTATTGTATTTAATGATAATTTACATTCTAAATATGTTTTTTCCCCCAAAAATGTACATTTCCTAAAAAGTGTCTATATCTGTTTAGGAAAATTAGTTCATTTCTTAGATTTTCAAATAATTTTATACTATGAATACAGACAAACACTTTTATTTCTCTTTTTTTTAGCTGTAAGAATTATTACTTGGGTGGTTGGATGGGATTTTGACTCCTTTTGTCCTTTTTCTCTCTGTTGGCACAGATAACATCTTGGACCATGGATTCCTATCCGGACATCCGGTAAGATTCTGTCATTTATTGTAAGCCACATTCCAGATGAAATGAAGCAGCATGTGAGTAGAGTCCAGGGAGAGCTGTAGGCATGTGTGCTTTTGTAAGGGATTCTCCAGCCTAACAGCTGAAACAGCTGCACGAGCGGCAGCTCCGGTGCTGATGCTCCACCACAGAAATGCTTGTTAGAGCAGAATACAGCCAGAGCTCCAAGGACCATCCAGACAGTGACTATTCATAACTGTAATGGGTATCAACAACGTCGTCAAAAAAAAAAAAAAGCCAGTGAAGGAGGGCGAGAGATCTGCTGAAAATACAAATTTATGGGAAACACTTATTGTAACAAAACTAAAAAATGCTGTCCAAAAGCATCATCCTACTGTTGCATAGAAATAATATCAGGTTAGTATTGTTGCACTTCTCCAGAACAAGCACAGAATATGAACTAAGGTACTAAAGAGCATGTTTGAATGCATAAAACATTTTACAAATCTAAAACGCATGCAAACATCATCACAATCACTGGGACTATTTTATTTCCATTTAATTAATTTAAAAAATGTGTAATTAATATGTTTTATTACATTTAGTTTATATAGAACTATAGTAATAATATAATAATAATATAATTTTCTAATAATATAATTTTGTAATTTTCACCACATTGGAAAAAAGTGTAACTGAGAATCCTGAAATGTTTCCTGGACTCTTCTACTTTATTCTATCAAAAAATAATTTCATTTAGTTTAATTTATTTTTTGTTAATTGGCTGTTTATTTTAATTTAATGTTAAATAAAGTTTTTATTAAATGTCATTTATATAGAATTATTGAATGTTATTAACAATAAATCAAAACATAAAATATTATAGAAAAATACCACATTTATGCAATTTCTGACAGCCAGGAAATATTAAAACATTTAATATCCATACAGACTAAAATGCATTGCATTGAATGATAATGTGTGCAGCAATACACAATGAAAGTGCTATATAAATGCCTCATTCATTCATTCATTTCAACCTAAAGGAAAATAGGAACTAAAGAGCACGTTATAATTCATAAAGCAGTTTACAAAACTAAAATGAATGCAAACATCATCCCAAATCCTGAAATGTATATTTATAGAATTATACTTTATTCTGCCAATATTTCATTTAATATTTATTTTTAAATTTAAATTGAATTTATATAGAATTGTAGAATGTTATTCATAGGAAATAGTAAAATATTATAGAATTGTACCACACGATTTCTGCAGTTTCTCACCGCCAGGAAATATTAAAACATCTATAGATCCATATTGCCTAAATGTATTGCTTTTAATGATCATTTAAAAATAGAAAAATGTTGGCACACCTAGACTCCAAAAATACAAAACTTGAATAACAGACTATCACATAAGTGACGTTACAAGCATGCAGGCATGAGATTGAATTTTATTATCAATATTTTTGTCGAGCACCCTGTTTGAGAGTTTTTCTAGTGATGTGCGTGCTTTTGTTTTGATTTAGTTTTTTTAATGATAATTTACAATTGATTTGAAAACCGGAAGTAAGGTATAAAATATTTTACGAAACTAAACCGCATGCAAACATCATCCCGAATCCCTCCTGACTACTGCCTGTACTGCTCATAATTAGCTGTTCTGTTTAATCCGTTCCCTGAGGTTCTCTCTAGGCTGGAGTCACTCTGAGAGAGCGAACTGCAGGAGACGTGTCCATGGGCAACGCCTATCCGTGGACACAACATCCTCGGCGTGCCTGATGCACATGACTCGCCCCCTGAGAAAGCCAGAGAGCCACCCTGATATCTGCTCTGTGATAGCAGCCAACGGCTAAACCCGCCGCACCAATCTCGCGTGGGCTGTGCAAACCCAGTGCCAACATTGCTATTGGCTCCAAAAGCAAACGAAACTGTGGCTTTTTCTGTATCGCGTCTCATGACTTCAGCCTGTCTGGTGTGAGCGGATGCTCCGTGAATCAATGGCTGCTTTAGACAAGCTTACGGTGCATGTGGAAGCTCAGTTATGCTGCAGTGAAGCGGCTCATGCATGGACAGAATCCGAATGAATGTTACAGACTAGACATCAATGTGATAAACATGTCTTAAATAGAAAAATAAGACACAAAAATGGCAGAACTGTGTGTATAGAAAGGGAATCCTGGGGGAAAAATTGTCTGTAATTCAGTAAATGGTGCAGAGGTTGTGCTGGTGGGTGGAGGGATTGGATGATCCGAGAGGAATGTAATGAGTTGTGCAGCTCACGTGAAAACAGATATGGAAAAACACACTACTGGAGACAGGGAACGGAAGCAGTACGGGCACCTTAAAAATCACAGGGCTATTTGAGAAGAGATCGATTCCTAAAATGCAAACCGTCCTAGATTCTTGGTTTTATTAGCGGAATTTGTATTTCATGCCGCCTGTTGAGTTAATCATAACAGCACACATTCTAGTAAGTTGCGTGTGTGGAGGGGATTTGTGTAAATGTATGAGGATAAGCGAGCGTGTTGCGGTGGCTGAGTCTAATGATGTGCTGTGGTTTTGGCAGTGACGAGTGACAGCTCCTGTATTCTGCGGCAGGCACAGATCTGTGCTGAATATGAAAACCACTTGCAGAGCCTGTACAGACAAGAAAACGAGCAGTTTGTCTACAAATCACACTAGAGATGGAAGATCAGTAGATAAAGAAAAATAGAAATGCTGCTGTAATATGATTATAATTTACTGTAAAGAGGAAAGAGAGCATGTGATAAGGCAGATGCGAAACTAACACAG
Source organism: Sinocyclocheilus grahami (assembly GCF_001515645.1). Lineage (NCBI taxonomy): Eukaryota > Metazoa > Chordata > Actinopteri > Cypriniformes > Cyprinidae > Sinocyclocheilus > Sinocyclocheilus grahami. The sequence continues at coordinate 108,008 of NW_015506170.1, forward strand.
CCAAGTATGAAAGGTTGCCTGAGCCAATGGCTGATTACGGTTTTATTGGACATTAAAATTATTTGCCGTGATTTTCCAATCAGAATAAAACATTTCAGACAGACGGAATGATAAATAATGTACTTAAAAATTATATATATAATCATCTAGGCCTTTTTTAATGAAATATGAACATTAGTGTATGTCTATATATATATATATATATATATATATATATATATACTGTATAGATATATATATAATACTTAAAACCATTATTAATCATTTGTGACCCTCGAAATTGAAATTTATACAACATCTGAAAGCTGAATAAATGAGCTTTCCATTGATGTATGGTTTGCTATTGCTAAAAATATACCCCAGCGACTTAAGATTGGTTTTGTGGTCCAGGGTCACATTTAGTTCATAATAATACATTAAATACACTCTGATACACAAATACACTAGTTTATTTCTTTTGTTTTATATATATATATATATATATATATATATATATATATATATATATATGAAACAAATTACAAGCTAAATTACTAAATTATTATATTCTGAAATTTAAATAAATATTTAATGAAATGAATATAAAAGATCAATTTGTAAATGCAACAGTGTGCCGGCATTTTTAGTTTTCAATGTATGAATTGATAGATCAATGCTTATTAAAGCTAACGTTATTCAGATCGAGAGCTGTGAGTGATTTTCTCTTTGCATTTTGTTGTATATTGACACACATCGGATTTTCTCCCAACTGTTCATGTCCATTTAAGACATAAACTGTGTTTAAGTGAACAATCCCCAATCTGGCCATTTTGAAATATTTTGTGTGTATTTGATCGCTTGGACGTGCACCTAAAGCCCAAAGTATAATTTGCTTGTCTTGCGGTCCTTATTGGAGTTTGCGCAGTGCGCGCACACATTTCAGCCTGGGGAACAGCGTCTCTTGCCCGGATTATTGTGCTTTCAATGTTTTATTATCAAACATGCCCCGCAATTTAGCAACAGTAAAGAAGGGCTGAAACGATTAGTCGACATTATAGACAACGTCAACAATAAAAAATTGACGACAAATATTTTTGTCGTCGAGCAGTCGTTTGATCTCATATGACCTAATGTAAGAGCCTGCAATAACACAGTTTGACCAGTGTGGCGCAGTAGTGCAAGACTGTAATTCAGTATATATATATATATATATATATATATAATATGAACATTAGTATTATTACTACTACTTATATGTAATACACACACACACACACACACACAAAGTAATGTCACATTTTTATTTCTTTATTTTTAATGGCATAAAGATGGTTCAAAAACATCAAGTTTATTCCGTTATTAAACTTATTGCGAAACTTTTTTTTTCTTTTTTAAATCAAACCTAAAAAAATGCTGTCCAAAAGCATCATTCTAGACCGTTGCTTATGAATAATATCAGCATTGTTGCTTTTCTCCAGAACAAACAAAAAATAGGAGCCAAATGATTAAAGAACATATTATAATGCATAAAACAGAACTAAAGCACATGCAAACATCATCCTAAATCCCTGAGAATCCTGAAATGATTCCTGGACTAAAAATGATAATAACAACAATATTATTTTCAAAGTAATAAGTATTATCACATTTGTGTATTTTGTTTATTTCTTTATTTTTAATAGAATATAGATACAAATGGTTCAAAAACGTCAGGTACACTCTGTTATTATTAGGATACTCAAATCTAATTAAAGGTTAATGTTTTTCATGAAAACGTAATGAGTCGACCCAACGCCTCACTGCGCAGGAGGCAAATGCTCTGATTTGTCAAGGTCAATTAATGAAGCCAGCTTTAAAGGATGAAAAAAAAAAACTCACACGCCCTCGGGGGTCCTGAATCCTAACAGAAACCACATTAAATGACATGAATGCATGACCACCAATTAAAATCATTTAGAGGAAGTTGTCATACACAACTGTGATGTTGCTGTTACCTTCATTCCGTGCTGTTTATTTTTCATTTTAAACCTGTATGGTGTGCAATTGCTAATGGATCAATGACAAATGTGGATGATGAGATTATTAAAAGGAGGAAATTGCTTTAAAAATCTAGTTTAAAATTCAAGAAGTTAGTCATGTTGGTTTCATTCATTTTTGAAAAAGCTCATGCCATTAAAAAAGAAAAATGGTTAAAAATGTTCAGTGGTGTAACTATCAAGTACAATAATTACTAAAATACTTTCTTGGCACTGTGAAAACGTGTGAGAGAATGTATTACAATTTTTCCAAACATGTTTTAATTATTTTTTATATTTAATAATTTTTTGGAGTCATGAATATGAAGTTAAAAAGAGTTACGTAATTTTACCCGTATAAAACATACACAGTAAATAAAAGTTTTTTCAAAGTTGTAAATAAACAAATATTATTGGAGTATACATTTGACAAGAAATGCTACTGTACATTTAGTTCAGTGCTCATTAAAAGCGTTTACTTTGTAATTAATTGTGAAATGTACTAGCAATTACTTGGTGAAAATTGTTTCTATCCCATTTTTTCAGTGTACCTTTTCATAAGGCCGTGAGGGTCTAAAGGAATCCTTTCTTTTGTCACATGACGCCAACATGGCTTCCTTTTAATGAGACTTTTTTTCTTTTTTACAATCTCCAGATAGGCTAGTTACACCACCTAGACCTTTTTTCTTGTCAAACACACACACACACACACACACACACACACACACACACACACACACACACACACACACACACACACACATTTGCATTTTAATATATTTTCCAGTTAACTTAAAAACTCGAAAATAAACATAAGCGTCACACAATTGACCCTAATATATTGCATATGCATGACTATCACATGGTTTCTTAGGGTTGCTTTAGTGCGCTTGGACTCTCTCTTTAAGAGCAGCACCCCTGCACCTTTAAGGCTGCAGAGGAGAGAGAGAGAGAGAGAGAATGAGAGGGGGGTGTTGTGTTGTGTGATACTCTGGTGCTGATGCTGAGCTCTGGAGTGATCAGTGCAGCAGGGGAAGATGCGCGTGCTTGCTGACTGCTGGACGGTGCGAGGTGGTGAAGAGGGATGCTGCTCTGAGTCCAGCTAACAGCCATCATCTCTATCCATTCCCGCGCTGGAGTTTTTGCTTTTTCGTTTCTTTTTTCGTTCTTTTTCTTTCTTTTCTGTCAAAGTTTCAGCTATGATTTCGACTCATTAATAATTCAGTGGATTTACTTTCCCGCGGCTTCTCCCTCGTACGCGGCTACACCTGTGCGCGGTGCCCTCGGTAAGCGCTCTGACTCAGCATCGCACCTGCCCGCCGCTCACCGTCTCGAGCCACAGCTGGATCTCAGCTCGGAGACAATCAGTCCGGGAGCGCACGCTTCATATGCATCCCTTCCGCTGGAACTACTAAGTACAAGATATTCATATTCCTGCGCAACGGTTTTTTTTTTTTGGAGGAAAAGTGTGCAGTGGGCAAAGAAAAATCTTAGTTTGGAGATTGAAAGGAGCGGGGCATGTGGATATTGGCCATTATCTTTTTCCAGTGCATTTTGAATGGTGAGTAGCGTTTTATTTTATTATTATTATTATTATTATTGTTATGCAGGCAGTAACTTCATGGAAACAGTGCAGTGCATTAGGAATGCATTTAAGCATGCTTGAAAAATAATGCATTTTGGTCCATTTGAATTTGTCTCGTTATTTCACAGCACCATTAGTGCATTCTTTTAAAATATGTACTAATATAATTTGAATGCATATATCATACATTCAATGCATGCAATTTCCCCCTACTAGTTTAAAATATTGCTAATTAATTTGAGCAAGTAATTCAGAAGGAACCAGTACAGTAATAGACTACTTAATAAGCATTCAAATCGACTGTTTTATGATTAGTTACGTTATTACATTTCACTGCTCATAATCCAAAAAAACATGCATGCATTAATATGCAAATAGTGCATCAAGAATGTAAAAAATATGCATCTTGACATCCTTGTTGGACCAAATGTGATGTGATTTGATGAGACAAATTTGTTTCTTTTGTTTATTTTATTATGACCTTGGACATATTTATATATTAAGCATTAGAATAACAAATCGATCTGCTGAGATACTTTTTAAAACTGCACAACATTTTAGAAAATTAAAGTGGAAAAGCAGTTTTATTAATTAAAAAAGGGCACCAAAACCCTGGAAATTAGCTAAAAAAAAAAAAAAAAGAAGGAATTATAATTTGTTGTATTGTGGCATAGTGACAGCCACCATGTTTCACGAAGAACCACTGAAGCATTGAATAAAAAAATTAATTTTACTGAATGCTTTCACTGTGACCTTTTCACAAAATATTTATTCAAACATTTTTCCCCCCGTGTGGGTGTCCGAATCATATTGACCTCTAAAAAAATTCTATGCAAATGCTTGACAGGAGGCGAGTGTGCTGTTGGCTTTAAAATGGAGAGACAGCGAGTGGGTGCTGGTTGCTGGGCTAAATCAGGATGGGTGTGTTTGTGGTGGAATAGAGAGAGTGAGAGGGGGGTATCAAGAAGAAAATGGGGCCATTTAGATGGTTTTAACAGAGCAACACTGTGTGACGTTAATATCAGACCCAGGTCACTCCAACATAGACTGACCGCCGATGTGTTTTGATAGGATGCACAAAAAATAGGGGGACATGGCGATGTTTTAGCAGCACAAGGAGCTCGGTGATGGTCTTCCGAATGATCTTTTCCCAAGCTTTGTCAGTTTTCCGCAGGGCTCAGATGAAGGCGGAAATGGACACAGTCGTTTAACCTCAATTAATGGTGTATCGATGAAATTGATTATCATTTCAGAGGGATTTGGTTTTTGGCTGATTGAGTGGTGCATGTTTAGTCAACTGTGTTCAAATGAGCATTTCTAAAAAGTGTTTCTCTTTGAATCAATATGGTCCCATTTGTACCGCTGTGTTCTAGCAGTGTGCATGTGGGTCTCTGAGGCTCCATTGATCAGTGTTCTGTTGCAGTGCCGCTGCTGTCAGTGCAGTGTGCCTCTCTCTCTCTCTCTCTCTCTCTCTCTCTCTCTCTCTCTCTCTCTCTCTCTCTCTCTCTCTCTCTCTCTCTCTCGTGTGTGGGGGAGAGAGAGAGAGAGAGAGAGAGAGAAAAGCCATACAAAATGAGCCTTTCATGATTTGGTTAAGCTCACAGCCCAGCTCTTGGCTGGTCTCTATGGAAACCCTTGAAATGTATGTTGGCGCAGTGGCCTTGGATGTTGGCCTCCCCCTGCTGTGGGGGGTGTGTCTCTCTCTCTCTCTCTCTCTCTCTCTCTCTCTCTCTCTCTCTCTCTCTCTCTCTCTCTCTCTCTCGGGTGTGTGGGAGAGAGAGAGAGAGAGAGAGAGAGAGAAAAGCCATACAAAATGAGCCTTTCATGATTTGGTTAAGCTCACAGCCCAGCTCTTGGCTGGTCTCTATGGAAACCCTTGAAATGTATGTTGGCGCAGTGGCCTTGGAGCTTCCTGTACAGGTGACCCCGGAAGTGTTTCCGTAATGGCTAGCTGTGGAAAACGTGGCGTGCTTGTTTACAAAGCCATTTGGGATGTTTATCTGGAAGGGACGGATAAATTAATTCCCTGATTTCTTCAATATCCCTTTTGAGATTTCATATTTTTCCTTTTTGTGTTCTCCTTTTAAGTTTTCAGTGCAGTTTCAGCTTGTAGATGCACAATTAATACAGTTATTTTGTATTATTTAGTCCTAATAACAAACATTTGCACCATTTTTCAAAGCTCATCTCCCGGGTACAGTGTTATTTTAGTATCAGTGAGATACTATTAGAGTTTTAATAAAAAATTTTAATCATTTTTTATTTTTATATTTTACTTTATCACTTTAATTTTAGTTAGTAATGTGTTTTTGTCATTTTAGTAGTTTGTTGTTTTAGTACATGTCTGTAGTTTTAGTCATTTTTATTTTAGTTTTAGTGCAGCTTCAGCTTAGATGCACAATTAATTAGTATAATTTAGTCCTAATAACATTCACACTGTTTGTCAAATCTCATCTCCTGTTATTTTAGTATCATTTTTGATACTATTATAGTTTTTATTCATATTTTGAATCAGTTTTTATTTTTATATTTTCCATTTTCATTTTAATTTGAACGTTTTAGTCATTTTGTTGTGCGTTTTTGCCATTTTTAGTAGTTTTTGTTTTTCATACATATCTGTGTAGTTTTTTATTAATTTTTATTTTAGTCTTAGTGCCATTTTAGCTTGTAGATGCTTATTGTCTATAGCTTGTAGACAATTATTTTGTATTATTTAGTTCTAATAAACATTTGCACCATTTTCTAAGCTCAGCTCAGCATTTTATTGAGATACTATTGAGATACTATTATAGTTTATATTAATATTTTGAAATCATTTTATTTTTCCATCTTCCTTTTTTTAACTTTAATTTTAGTTGAAGTTTTAGTAATTTTGTTGTGTTTTTAGTAGTTTTTTTATACTTATGTATATCGTGTTATCGTACATTTTTATTTGAGCTATTTTAGTACATCAAGTTAAACTGAATTAAAATGTCAAATGTTGCAACTAATGTTGCTGCAACTGAAATAAAAAGTTTATTTTATGTCAGTTAACATTTATTTTATTTCACATAACAATGTTTTTTTTTTATGGTTTCAGTTTTAGTTAACTATAATAACCCTGCCCTGATACTGAACAATGAATATTTTTGCATGTAAAATCATGCTGAGTTGTTTTCAATGGCTCTTGTGTTGGTGAAGAGCACTCGAGACCGTGTGCATATTAACACACAAATGTAATTGGAACAACAGAAACGTCCTCGCACAGACGGAGTGGAAAGTAGGTTCGATGTTGTTTTTGTAAACTGATGCTAGGGGCCAACTCTGACATACACTCAAATGGACACGGGTAAACAACACGGCGTAGAGCAAAGTGCCCAATCAGCTGTCGCTTTCCATGAGATGCCTTCTAAGAGAGCTTTTAGCTGAGTCCAGATCAAACAGACAAAAGTATGTGGGCATATCCATTTGTTTTGCTCAACAGTACGCCTGGGTTTGAAGACCGCGTTCTGCACTTTGATGTGCTGGAGAGAAATCAAGGCCATGTTTGCAGTCCTGAAAGCAAAGCAAACTGGATATTGTTCTGCAAATCATTTGAGATGTTTTAAAATCAACTTTGATACAGAACACTGTAGATTCACTGTGTTTGTTTTTTTAAAGCTCCTAAAATGTGCATGGAATGTTAGTTGAATTCTATTCTATTCTATTCTATATATATATATATATATATATATATATATATATATATATATATATATATATATATATATATAT
>NW_015506170.1:116185-117925 GCF_001515645.1 Sinocyclocheilus grahami
AGGGTTGGTGTAGGGCAATAGAAAATACGGTTTGTACAGTATAAAAACTATTACGCCTATGGAGAGTCCCCATAAACCATAAAAACGTGTGTGTGTGTGTGTGTGTGTGTGTTGTTTTTTTGCAAATATGATTTATTCTGAATGGTTATTATAATTTTTGCATTTTTGAAATAAAATAAAAATGTATCTTTCTAAAAAAAAAATGTAAATACATTTTTATTTTTATTTTTGAGATTGATCTCACTTCTAGGAACAACTTTATCCCCAAAATGCATTTTAGTAAAACCCTGCCATAGATGATACAATAAAAAAAAAACAATTCAGAAATAATTACAAAGAAATGGAAAGTAACACACTGAATTAAACAAAAATTGTGTATGAAGTTTTACACACAATTACATTTTAAGTTAAATTTCCTATAATAATAATAAAAAATTAAAAAAATCCCTAACAGTAAGAACTGGATTTTAAAAAAATCTTAACTGTTTCTGTTTCATCTGATTCATGCAGAAGCAGTATGGTTACATTTTAATCTTGTTCTAATTTTAAAGTCAGTAGTTGGGAAGGTTAAAGCTGTGCCACAGGAAAGCACAATGTGTATTAGAAATAGACATAAACAGATGTGTGGTGTGAGTCAGAATCACACACACACACACACACACACACACACACACACACATGTTGTGTTTCCATGTTTTATGGAATAGGCGTAATGGTTTTTATACTGTACAAACTGTATGTGCGTTTGCCCTACACCAACCCTACCCCTAAACCTACCCCTTACAGGAAACTTTGTGCATTTTAACTTTCTCAAAAAAACTCATTCTGTATGATTTATAAGCTTGTTTCCTCATGGGGACCTCAAAAATGTCCAAAATTTACTAGTATTACTATCCTTGTGGGGACATTTGGTCCCCATAACGTGATAAATACCAGGTGCACACACACACTCACACAGCGCCACTCAACCCAGTAGCTCTTTCTCCAGCATATCAGTAATTCCAGGAGTCGTTTGGCATAATGGCATTTTGATGATCTGCTTGTGCTAACTGTTTAGTGAGCAGTAAGGCTGATCAGTGTTAATATTTTCCATCAGCACAGTTTATTGTCAATCAGCAGGAAATATGCCTGACAGACGGCCCTGTGCTGGTGGCCATAATGTGTATTTATTTCCTGCTTTGATGACTTGGCAGAAAAAGCATGTTCGTATTTTCCACTGATGAGGACTTTCAGGCTTTTTTTTTCCAGCACAAACCTCTGTGCTTCTGCATCCACTGTGACCAGCTTAAATGGGACAGGGAGTTTTTCCCTTTGAGTGCAGCAATGGTGCTTTTGGCCTGTTGCTGTGAAAGAAATGCGTGCTAGAGATTGTTTTTGGTGAGTCTTGATCAGAGAACAGATGGGTTGGAATTGATGAATCTATGTGCTTGGATCAGATGGATTTAGATTTTGCATGTGATGTTTATGCCTGTCCTCATATTGTAGTTTATTACTTTAGTTTATTAGAAGTCATTTCAGTAGTGAGAATGTAAGAACATACATATTAAAGAGGGACATATATTTTTAGATTGATTTTGGATTTAAAGATATAATATCTATATATATTCAAGATATTAAATCTTTACATCTGAAATAAATGTACGTATTTGTTGAAATATGTAAATATATATATATATATATATATATATATATGGTAACACGGTAACACTTTAGAATAGAGACCAATTCTCACTATATAAC
>NW_015506170.1:118359-154509 GCF_001515645.1 Sinocyclocheilus grahami
TTATATATATATATATATATATATATATATATATATATATATATATATATATATATATATATATATATATATATATATATTTGTTCAGATATTAAATAATATATATATAAATAAGATATATATATATGTATATATTTACTGAAATATATACTATTTGTAATATACGTACACACATACATTTGTTCAGATATTAAATAAATTAGATATATAATGTATGTACATATTTACTGAGATATATAATATTTGAAACACACACACACACACACACACACATATTTGTTCATATAGTAAATAATATAGATATATAATACATATTTTAGATCATATCAGATTTTTTTTTAATACAACCATTCTTACATATAATGTTAGTTCCCAAATAATGATTTCCAAATCATGACTTAATATATATATTTTCATATGAATCCAGATTTGATTATTACATATTTCTGGCTGTAATGCTTGTAAATATCTTTTTAATGAATGTTTTAGAATGTAAAACAATAACGCTGTCCAGTTTCTATTTGATTTTCAGTCACTAAATAATATCTTATATTAGTGATATTTAATATTTAATAATACAACCAGTATTATTAAATATTACAAATATAAGATATTATGATATATTATGTTAATTCAGTTAAGTCAAATGAAGCACATTTGAGGTTACCTGACAAAGTATTAATAAAGTGTTAATAATATTTACATGGAACGTGTTACCTTATTTTTACAGTCCAAATTAGATGTTAACCAACATGTTTTGACCTAAATACAATCTAAATGCAATCATAATACATTTTTGAAATTACCTTGATATTCATATTAGTGATCAACTAGGGTTTACCAATTACAGTAATCTAAAATAAATTGAAATTAAATTATAATGTAAATACTGTCCCCACTCAATGTCTGTGGTGGTTATGGCCCTGAAAAATAAGTATTATGATTCCCTTTCAACAACATTTTCATTAACAATCTGATAGTAAACATCTATTTTGTTAGACTGTAAAAGAATTCAGAGAGAAAATAGGTAAAATCTGGTCCCCTCAATCCTGAATATGTGGTTACATACTTTCTTTTTTTGTCCATGACTTTACAAGCTCTGTTTGATCATTGAATGTGTCCGTGTAGCAGAGTAGACAAAAATTTGGGCAGAACTTCAACACCCAGAAATGTGTAACATTTGCAGAGATCCCAGCAAATGTCTCATTAAAGCTGCTCTCGCCTCAGGTCTGTTCTGTTTCCATTGCATTCTCTATCGGCCCGTCCCCAGAAGTGATTATGCTAATTGCTGTTTGATCAGATGATTAAATTATAATTCGATTAATCCTGAGCACTAAATGCTCTGAATACATTTACATCTGCTTGGCTGCATCAGAGCGCAGGGGCACGAGGAGAGGAGATGAGCTGACCTGAGACTCACGCCCAAATATTAGCACATGCATGTTTGGAAGAGGACAGAAACTGAGACACTGGGATACTGTAAGCTGTTTAACAAAAATAAATAAATAATAAATTATTATAGTAAAAGTATTTTGAGCAGTGATGAACCAATATATGTGCATATATACACATGTGTGTGTGTGTGTGTGTGTGTGTGATTTAAATGATCTGTAAAAATGCTGAAATTATTTAAATGGCATAATATGGTAATTTTAAACTAGTCAGCCTTGCTGATATTTTTGTCATTAATTCAGATCTGGCTATTTTCCTGGGCTCAATTATTTATTTTGGTTTTCCAAAATGACCTTTTTCCTGTTATCCTTTGTAGTGTGGAACTGATAATTACCCTTTTTTTTCACCGCTGATGCTCCCATGGGGAATGTATCTGACTGATAAAGACAGCATGATTCCACACTGTGGAGCTGCTCTTTGTTTTGGTGTGAGTCTTGAGTCATAAATGCATGATTTTAGAGGAAATAGGTGTCCCTAAATCACATTAGTCTCTGAGAAAAGACTCAGAGGAAGGTCCACTTAATTTTTTTTTTTAGCTATTCATAAAATGCTCTTGGCCTTCCATGTGGTCAGATTTGCTGACATTGTATTGGCTGTCATGCTTGGAAGGAGGGGTTTGGTGGGGGTGAAGGCGGAAGTTGGGGACATATTGAAGGGCAGGTTTTTATGTGTAAAAATCATGATCTGATACTTGCTTGTCAGTTGAAGGTGGCATTACACTTTTAAAAATAAAGGTTCTTTATTGGCATTGATGGTTCCATGGAGATCTTTTAACATCCATAGAACCTTTCCATTGGACAAAAGCTTCTTTATAGTGGAAAAGTGTTCTTTAGATTATTAAGATGTTCTTCAAACTAAGAAAAATGGTTATTTTAAGTAATGCAGACTGAAAGATTCTTTGGGGGAACCAAAAATGGTTCTTCTGTGGCAGTGCAACCTGAAGGAACCTTTATATTTAAATTTTAAATTTTAAATTTGGTCATTAATCACTTGTCGTTCCAAACCCGTAAAAGCTTAGTTAGTCTTCGGAACACAATTTAAGATATTTTGGATGAAAACCGGGAGGCTTGTGACTGTCCCATTCACTGCCAAGTAAATTACTGTCAAGGTCCAGAAAAGTATGAAAGACATCGTCAGAATAGTCCATCTGCCATCAGTGGTTCAACCGTAACGTTATGAAGCGACGAGAATACTTTTTGAACGCGAAGAAAACAAAAATAACGACTTTATTCAACAATTCATCTACTCTGTGTCTCTCCGCATCACCGTAGCGCCATTTTGGAGAATATGCACTGAACGCAAGCAGCGTTCGCTCTTCTGTGTCAGCCGCGCTGCACGGATGCGCTGTTTTCGTTCAAATCAAAGCGTAAATACACGTAGAAAACGGCTGACACATAAGAGCATACGTTCGGCTCATATTCTCCAAAATGGCAATACGGTGATGCAGAGAGACACAGAGGAGATGAATTGTTGAATAAAGTCGTTATTTTAGTTTTCTTCGCGTTCAAAAAGTATTCTCGTCGCTTTATAACGTTACAGTTGAACCACTGATGGCAGATGGACTATTCTGACGATGTCTTTCATACTTTTCTAGACTTTGACAGTGTAATTTACTTGGCAGTGAATGGGACAGTCACAAGCCCTCCCGGTTTTCATTCAAAATATCTTAAATTGTGTTCCGAAGACGAACGAAGCTTTTGCGGGTTTGGAATGACATGGGGGTAAGTGACTAATGACAAAATTTTCATTTTAGGGTGGAGTATCCCTTTAAGAGTGTAGGGAGAGGGACATTCTAGAGAGGATTTGATTGGACAAAAAGACCATAAATGTGTATACATATATACAGTATATGAACATATTGTAATTATTCCATTAATAATTACAGAGATGCGGCAAGTAACATGTTAAATTAAATGTGGAAATTTGAAGCGTTTACACAACACCGTTTTCATCAAAAAATGGGAAACTTGTTATGTGTTTTTGCCATTCATTTACGTCTGCATTTTGGGAGCCTAAAAAATGCAACATTTTGGAAATGGGTTTTAACGATACTGTTATCATCTCTGTGTAAACTATAAAAATGTGAATTTGTGAAAATGGTGAAATGGTGACAGCGAATTGAATAATATATATATTTTTTTTTTTACAACTTCCAAAAAAATCATGTTTTACAGTAAACGTGGAAACGTGGTTATATTTCATTATATATTATATTTTTTTCAATAAATCAATCATTTGATTAGTTGTTTAATTAAGTATAGCATAGTTTAGTCTCAGTTGAGAATACACGATCAGTATGAGTTGTTGTATTACACGTGTCTCTGGGAGTTGAGGAGAAGTCAGCCCAGCATGAGCAGCCGCGACTCGTTCAGCTCTGCCTCGCGTTCCCTCATCATCCGAGTCAGCGGCGCTTTAGATTCAGACATCAGCGGCGTCAGCTCTCGTAATTGATGTAGATCCACGGAGGCCGTTTGATCTTCTTCTCACCACCAGGGAGGCTCTAAACGAACGTTTGCTCTGACATTATTCAGATGATATTCAAGGCAGCTCACTTAAGAGATGAGAAAAAAAAACCCACAAGAAACTTTGCTTTTCCGGTGGGACTCGCGCTGCTCCCACTCTCACACTTTCCTCAGCATCTAGGGGTTTTCTGCGGCTTTACATTTTGGCAGTGAGCGGGGGTCCATTAAGCCAGACACGGCTGGGTTGTGCTTAATATTCATGAGAGCAAATTGCAAGCTGGTTAAATTGCGGTGCTCCGCTACATCTCCCTGATGCCAGGCCCGCTGTAGCCCCGGGGCAGGGACTGGAATTCTGACTCTCCCGGCTGCTGTTCCGGGCTCCCCTGCACCCTCTGCCTTAATTACCTTGAGCCTGTGACGCAGCCCGCGGGGGAGAAACACCCCCCCTTTCTGCTGCACAGACAACAGTGCAGACACAGTCGGCCCGCAGCCAACAGAGTGACCCATCCACCCACACCAGAGCCAAGATTTCATCCTCAGAGAGCTGCTGATTTTACGCTTTGTACTGTTTAAAGACATTCTAACATAGCGTTGGATTTAGAAAACTGGTCCCCTTAAACTTGCGCATATATTTGGAAATGTGTTTATTTTTTATGAATTATACATAAGAATTCATCGCAAAAATATTTAAATCATCCAAACATTATTACGTTTACCAAATATGCAGATTTAAAATAGAATGGCACATTTTTTACTTACCAAAAATGCTATGCTATTACTATAATTTAATAATAATAATAATAATAATTATTAATAATAATAATTTATGCATTTAGCAGACACTTTTATCCAAAGCGACTTACAGTGCATTCAGGCTATACATTTTTTACCAGTATGTGTACATTGTACTACATTGTTTTATTTTTTATGCATAAGCAATTCATCATAAAAATACTCAAATTATCAAAAAAATATATTTGATTTTGTCAGATTTAAAGTGGACTAATTCCAAAATTCCGGGTTTAGATTTTTGGACTTCGTACTATGGTTATGCCATGTTTTTTTCTGAAGTTTACATAAGTAGTTCATCATTAAAATACTCAAATCATCCAAATCCAAAAATATATTTGATTTTGTGAAATGTGCAGGTTTAAATGGACAAATACAAACAAAAAGCTTGGTATTAAGTATATATATATATATATATATACAGTGGGGCAAAAAAGTATTTAGTCGGCCACCAATTGTGCAAGTTCTCCCACTTAAAAAGATGAGAGAGGCCTGTAATTTTCATCATAGGTATACCTCAACTATGAGAGACAAAATGAGAAAAAAAATCCAGAAAATCACATTGTAGGATTTTTAAAGAATTTATTTGCAAATTATGGTGGAAAATAAGTATTTGGTCAATAACAAAATTTCATCTCAATACTTTGTTATAATATACCCTTTGTTGGCAATGACAGAGGTCAAACGTTTTCTGTAAGTCTTCACAAGGTTGTCACACACTGTTGCTGGTATTTTGGCCCATTCCTCCATCCAGATCTCCTCTAGAGCAGTAATGTTGTGGGGCTGTCGCTGACATTGTATTGGCTGTCATGCTTGGAAGGAGGGGTTTGGTGGGGGTGAAGGCGGAAGTTGGGGACATATTGAAGGGCAGGTTTTTATGTGTAAAAATCATGATCTGATACTTGCTTGTCAGTTGAAGGTGGCATTACACTTTTAAAAATAAAGGTTCTTTATTGGCATTGATGGTTCCATGGAGATCTTTTAACATCCATAGAACCTTTCCATTGGACAAAAGCTTCTTTATAGTGGAAAAGTGTTCTTTAGATTATTAAGATGTTCTTCAAACTAAGAAAAATGGTTATTTTAAGTAATGCAGACTGAAAGATTCTTTGGGGGAACCAAAAATGGTTCTTCTGTGGCAGTGCAACCTGAAGGAACCTTTATATTTAAATTTTAAATTTTAAATTTGGTCATTAATCACTTGTCGTTCCAAACCCGTAAAAGCTTAGTTAGTCTTCGGAACACAATTTAAGATATTTTGGATGAAAACCGGGAGGCTTGTGACTGTCCCATTCACTGCCAAGTAAATTACTGTCAAGGTCCAGAAAAGTATGAAAGACATCGTCAGAATAGTCCATCTGCCATCAGTGGTTCAACCGTAACGTTATGAAGCGACGAGAATACTTTTTGAACGCGAAGAAAACAAAAATAACGACTTTATTCAACAATTCATCTACTCTGTGTCTCTCCGCATCACCGTAGCGCCATTTTGGAGAATATGCACTGAACGCAAGCAGCGTTCGCTCTTCTGTGTCAGCCGCGCTGCACGGATGCGCTGTTTTCGTTCAAATCAAAGCGTAAATACACGTAGAAAACGGCTGACACATAAGAGCATACGTTCGGCTCATATTCTCCAAAATGGCAATACGGTGATGCAGAGAGACACAGAGGAGATGAATTGTTGAATAAAGTCGTTATTTTAGTTTTCTTCGCGTTCAAAAAGTATTCTCGTCGCTTTATAACGTTACAGTTGAACCACTGATGGCAGATGGACTATTCTGACGATGTCTTTCATACTTTTCTAGACTTTGACAGTGTAATTTACTTGGCAGTGAATGGGACAGTCACAAGCCCTCCCGGTTTTCATTCAAAATATCTTAAATTGTGTTCCGAAGACGAACGAAGCTTTTGCGGGTTTGGAATGACATGGGGGTAAGTGACTAATGACAAAATTTTCATTTTAGGGTGGAGTATCCCTTTAAGAGTGTAGGGAGAGGGACATTCTAGAGAGGATTTGATTGGACAAAAAGACCATAAATGTGTATACATATATACAGTATATGAACATATTGTAATTATTCCATTAATAATTACAGAGATGCGGCAAGTAACATGTTAAATTAAATGTGGAAATTTGAAGCGTTTACACAACACCGTTTTCATCAAAAAATGGGAAACTTGTTATGTGTTTTTGCCATTCATTTACGTCTGCATTTTGGGAGCCTAAAAAATGCAACATTTTGGAAATGGGTTTTAACGATACTGTTATCATCTCTGTGTAAACTATAAAAATGTGAATTTGTGAAAATGGTGACATTGTGTATGCGAATTGAATAATATATATATTTTTTTTTTACAACTTCCAAAAAAATCATGTTTTACAGTAAACGTGGTATAAATTATATATTTCATTATATATTATATTTTTTTCAATAAATCAATCATTTGATTAGTTGTTTAATTAAGTATAGCATAGTTTAGTCTCAGTTGAGAATACACGATCAGTATGAGTTGTTGTATTACACGTGTCTCTGGGAGTTGAGGAGAAGTCAGCCCAGCATGAGCAGCCGCGACTCGTTCAGCTCTGCCTCGCGTTCCCTCATCATCCGAGTCAGCGGCGCTTTAGATTCAGACATCAGCGGCGTCAGCTCTCGTAATTGATGTAGATCCACGGAGGCCGTTTGATCTTCTTCTCACCACCAGGGAGGCTCTAAACGAACGTTTGCTCTGACATTATTCAGATGATATTCAAGGCAGCTCACTTAAGAGATGAGAAAAAAAAACCCACAAGAAACTTTGCTTTTCCGGTGGGACTCGCGCTGCTCCCACTCTCACACTTTCCTCAGCATCTAGGGGTTTTCTGCGGCTTTACATTTTGGCAGTGAGCGGGGGTCCATTAAGCCAGACACGGCTGGGTTGTGCTTAATATTCATGAGAGCAAATTGCAAGCTGGTTAAATTGCGGTGCTCCGCTACATCTCCCTGATGCCAGGCCCGCTGTAGCCCCGGGGCAGGGACTGGAATTCTGACTCTCCCGGCTGCTGTTCCGGGCTCCCCTGCACCCTCTGCCTTAATTACCTTGAGCCTGTGACGCAGCCCGCGGGGGAGAAACACCCCCCCTTTCTGCTGCACAGACAACAGTGCAGACACAGTCGGCCCGCAGCCAACAGAGTGACCCATCCACCCACACCAGAGCCAAGATTTCATCCTCAGAGAGCTGCTGATTTTACGCTTTGTACTGTTTAAAGACATTCTAACATAGCGTTGGATTTAGAAAACTGGTCCCCTTAAACTTGCGCATATATTTGGAAATGTGTTTATTTTTTATGAATTATACATAAGAATTCATCGCAAAAATATTTAAATCATCCAAACATTATTACGTTTACCAAATATGCAGATTTAAAATAGAATGGCACATTTTTTACTTACCAAAAATGCTATGCTATTACTATAATTTAATAATAATAATAATAATAATTATTAATAATAATAATTTATGCATTTAGCAGACACTTTTATCCAAAGCGACTTACAGTGCATTCAGGCTATACATTTTTTACCAGTATGTGTACATTGTACTACATTGTTTTATTTTTTATGCATAAGCAATTCATCATAAAAATACTCAAATTATCAAAAAAATATATTTGATTTTGTCAGATTTAAAGTGGACTAATTCCAAAATTCCGGGTTTAGATTTTTGGACTTCGTACTATGGTTATGCCATGTTTTTTTCTGAAGTTTACATAAGTAGTTCATCATTAAAATACTCAAATCATCCAAATCCAAAAATATATTTGATTTTGTGAAATGTGCAGGTTTAAATGGACAAATACAAACAAAAAGCTTGGTATTAAGTATATATATATATATATATATACAGTGGGGCAAAAAAGTATTTAGTCGGCCACCAATTGTGCAAGTTCTCCCACTTAAAAAGATGAGAGAGGCCTGTAATTTTCATCATAGGTATACCTCAACTATGAGAGACAAAATGAGAAAAAAAATCCAGAAAATCACATTGTAGGATTTTTAAAGAATTTATTTGCAAATTATGGTGGAAAATAAGTATTTGGTCAATAACAAAATTTCATCTCAATACTTTGTTATAATATACCCTTTGTTGTGGTTTTTGTATATTTTTGTGAAAAATATGTTTGCGCAATTCATGACTGAAAAATTCTAATTATCAAAATATATTTGATTCAGTTTTGGAAGGGTCAGGGAATATTTCACTTTTGAAAAAAATACAGTGGTATTACCATGTTTTAGAAAATGTTTGCATTTATACACAAGCAATTTGTCATATATTTTCAGTGCATTCCAAATATATACAGGTGCATCTCAATAAATTAGAATGTCGTGGAAAAGTTCATTTATTTCAGTAATTCAACTCAAATTGTGAAACTCGTGTATTAAATAAATTCAATGCACACAGACTGAAGTAGTTTAAGTCTTTGGTTCTTTTAATTGTGATGATTTTGGCTCACATTTAACAAAAACCCACCAATTCACCATCTCAACAAATTAGAATATGGTGACATGCCAATCAGCTAATCAACTCAAAACACCTGCAAAGGTTTCCTGAGCCTTCAAAATGGCCTCTCAGTTTGGTTCACTAGGCTACACAAGCATGGGGAAGACTGCTGATCTGACAGTTGTCCACAAGACAATCATTGACACCCTTCACAAGGAGCCACAAACATAGTGTATTCTAGAATATTAGGCACATGTTTAGGTTTAATGCCATTTCTTCATTAAATCATGTTTGTTTGTTTTGTTTGTTTGTTTGTTTTAAGATAAAGATGGTAATAGCATGATATATTGTATGAATATAGTAAGCATTCAGTACCATAGTGTACATTAAACTACCATGGCAATCGTTTGATAGCATTAATGTACAGTAGTACTGCAACAACTTTTTGTATGGCTTTATTGTGTTTGTCCTGATCATTTCTAAACCAAATTTCAGGTTTGTAAGAGTTAATACCAGAACCACCCTTGCGGTTTGCAGGGTAAATATTGATTGCACATTACTTAAATAAATCGCCTGGCTAGTTTTGAAAAGAGTCTCGTGTTACACACTATCAGTGGTCGAATGCTAATGTGCTTTCAAAAGACAAACCCATATTTCTGCTCGCCCTAAATGCAGTTGTCATTCCCCTCAAATGCTCCTCATTACAAACGTCCAGTCAGACCTGTCACACTCATATATAATGAACATGTATTTGTTTTCTAAGACTGACTTCTCTGTTTGTGACTTTTAATAAAGCCGTTTTTAAAGCACTTTATTAAATAATGCAGCACTGTAATATCTGAAAATAGGAATTTGTCTTAAAAAGCATTTTCTACTTTAGCTGATTCTACAATGATTTTTTTGTGAAGTTTAATGTGCTGAAATAAATTCAGTTATTTTAAATAATATTTTTCATTTTTTTTAAGTTAGTTTGACTTTAACACTGATGTTTAATAAAGCCACTTTTAAAGTGTTTTAACAGCACTTTTAAATATGAAAATATGATTTTGCCTTAAAAAGATTTACTTAATCTGATATTAAAATTACTTTTTTTGGAGGCATTTAATGTACTGAGGTAAATGAAGTTATATTAAGTAATAATTTAAGTTACTTTGACTAAAATATTTATTTAATTTTTATTGCTATAATTTTTTTACTAGTTTTTGAATCATTTGTGATTTTCTAGCCTATTATATACGTATATATTTATATAGATATATATTTTTAATATTGTGTGTGTGTGTATGTACTGTCTGAAACTACTCATTACTGATCAGTATAGAATTATTATTTTAATAGTAAATATATATATATATATATATATATTTATTTATTTATTTTTTTATTTTTTTATTTATTTTTTTTACATGTTAGCCAGACCTTCATCTTAATCTCATAGATTGTTCAAGCAAAATGTGCGTTCGTCCGACCACCCTGCCCTTAGATCAGCTTGACTTTAAAATGGTCTCTGCCCTTCAGCTGTCACATGCTCACCCCATAAATATCACCCTGAGTCAAGCGCAGACAGGGCCACAGAGGGACAGCGTGTTAGACACTCTCTCTCAGCGGGAATTTACAATGATCAGCTCTGAAAAATAGAAACAAGCAGCGACAAAGAAAGCACTCTGTCCATTATTTCAGGCAGATAAGAATCGCTGTTAATCAAACAGCCTGCAGCGCTTTCTCAAAAAGCCAGATTAATTATAAATTCATTCAATTCATATTTGAAGAGTCATGTCTGGCCGTTTCTATCTTCTATCGTTTAGATAATTGAGAGCAGAATGAGTCTGACGGCGTCGCTAAGCATGTGCTGGGTTTTACTATCTGAATTTCAATCAGATTAACAGATGCTGACCATGCAGATTTTTAAAGATGAAGAGTCCAGCAGTACTTGAATCCACGCACAAGCTTTACTGCATGATGTCTGAAGTGCTAAATCACATGCATCATGTCTGGATAACAGCTGCTGGCTTCTTTATGTCATCGTCTTGTGTCATGAGGGCTTTAACTGTTTTAGTGAAGATCTTTTTGGTAGTAGCGTATTCTGAAAATATTACCATTTTATTAGACAGGTGTAAAAAGATACATATTAAATAGAGATATTTAATAAATATTACACTCTAAAAAAATGCTGGGTTAAATACAACCCAATGAGTGCATTGTAAAATGTATTTAATATTACATAAAATGAATTAGAATATTTAAAATGTTCACCTAATTGGTTGGTTTTTATTATTTTTGATCTTGATTTATTACAAAGATATATAATATATTGATATTTAATAAATACTATTATATAAAATGTATTTATAAGAAATATTGCATGATATAAATCAAAAATCTTTTTTATTGTTTTTGATCTTGACTGTTTAATCTAATAATAATAATAATAATGATTTATGGAATTCTATACAGTGGCCGTGCATAAAATATCTGTTAAAATGCTGCAGGGTAATCTCAGTATTGACATAAAGTCTTTTAATATTTAATGATTCTTCTTAAGATCCAAAGTTCTTTTGATCCTTCACTGGTGCTTTGCTCTGGATTATCAATAGACCTTAGGTTTCCCTGTTTTGTGTGAAAAAACTAAAATAAAATTGTTGGATTGTCAGTGTTGGATTGCAAATTCTGTTATGTTAAATGCTGAATAAATTGATAAATTGGAGGAAAAAAGTGCGCTGTGACTGCACTTGTGTTCTATTTCCATGTATCTTTGTTTTTATCTAGGGGAATCAACTAGCTAGAGTATGGGTATAAATATTTAATTTTTTATGTGCTTTTAGACAATAGTAGATTTTTTCATGACCCAAAACTGAGCTCCATTATCTATAAAATACCCCAGGGCACTGAATTTGTTTTCCTGCCCTGTATGTCCATCTGAAAATGTAAGTTATAAGTGAACAAATCCATTTAAATTCAAAAGGGCTTTACTGGCATAACTGTGTTGCAACATTGCCAATGGCCATTAAAAATGTAATGAATTAATATAAAGTATTAAAATACACAAGAAAGTATGTGGTTTCATTAAAACAAGGTTCAGGACTCATTCTTTAAATTAAATCATCTCTTTTAAAAGTCCCAGTGGAGAAATGTGGCTGAATTTGGCCTTGCTGGCTACATTTACAGTACAATCTGTGAGTTTTATTTGAAAGATTAGTACATTTCGTAAGATTAGTACATTTTTTGTCAGATGTTTAGAGCTACCTGAAACTGTGAACAAATTTGAGTTCCAAATCTGGGAGGTTTGTGTGTTTATGTAGGATTTTGAACTCTGAATCTAATGGACCAGTGACTAAAAAGTGCCAAGACTAACTGTTTTAATATATTTATGAGCTGTTAAAGTAGTTTGTCCCTGGAGATGTGTAGACCAGCTGTGACAAACAAGCTGTTAGTTCTTTCATACAGAGAAAGAGCTTCTGATTAACTCTAGAAACACTAACCGCGCGTCCTCTCCTGTCTCCTACAGTTCTCAGTGAAGACCTACATTCTAGCTTGTATTTTGTCAATGCATCTCTGCAAGAGGTAGTGTTCGCCAGCACCACGGGGACTCTGGTTCCCTGTCCTGCAGCAGCGGTGCCGCCCGCTACCCTGCGCTGGTATCTGGCCACTGGCGAGGAGAGCTACAACGTCCCAGGGATCCGCCATGTCCATCCAAACGGCACTCTCCAGATCTTCCACTTTCCTCCGTCCAGCTTTAGCAAAGTGATCCACGACAACACTTACTATTGCACAGCGGAAAATCCTTCAGGGAAAATTAGAAGCCAAGATGTTCATATTAAGGCCGGTGAGTGTTTAAGGATATTTACAGATTGTTGCAAGATTGTTTTAAAGCCAAATCTTTGAATTTTTGTAAATGTATGTTTGCTTTGAATTGCATATACTGTAAAATTGCCATTTATTTGGATTACACACTTTTTTAACATAAACATATAACATAGATACTAAAACAAACTAAAACTAATAAACTTAATGTGATGCATATTTGTCAGTCATACATAAATGAAATGGGTAAGATGTCTGTAATTGTACTAATACCTGAAAATTGCTTTTTTCACAGCTAGCCATATTTTAACTATGTTCAAAATGGTTTTCACTATGAACAGATGTGCGCTGATTCTAAGTGAAGTGAATAAATGCATTTGAAAATATGGTTATTTAAATGAAATCAAATAGATGCAAATAGTTAAAAATAAACTATGCCACATTTTTGAGTGCAGAAATATTATCTGTTTCTTACCTATTTCATTTACGTACGAGTGACAAATATGCATCACATTAAGTTTACGTGTGTATGTTCCAAATAGATAGAAAATGTTCTATGCAGTTCAACTACAAACATTTTAAATACATGCCTAAATATTGTTTTTGAGTATAAATGTTGACAAAATTCATGAAATTGTTATAAATGCAGATGTACACAATTGAAATTTACAGTCTTTCCAGGAAAATTGACTAAAAATATTGATGACTCATCCTGCACTACGCATATTTTTGTCCAATCAGATTCTCTCTAAAATGAGAACGTCACTCTCCCTAATATCATTTGTAACTGACTGCAAATCATTGCTTATAAATATGAAATAAAACAATACATTTAATGAGGTTTATGCGTAAAATGTGAATGGAACAAGCATAATGCACAATATACTAAATATATTTCAGGTAACTTTATCTTGTTTTAAAAGGCCAAAAGTGTGTAATTTCTGCACCACTAGTGTCACTAAACCAAACTGCAAAACTAATGACAGGTTTCACTCGCACCATCTGTCATTGGTCAGTCAAACACTCCAAACTCACACCATTGGCTGAGCCAGTGTTGCTATGCTGGGCTAGTCGGATTCTCAAAGAAATAAAAGTGTTTTACTAGTGCCATAGAGGTTTACTTTTTCTGGTGAAAGAATACTTGTCTGCATATTAAGCTAGAAGAAAGTAGAAAACACTCCATGTTGTTTTTTTTTTTCAACCAATGACATATTAAAGGATCAGTCAACGCAAACTCTTTCTCTCTAGTCTTACGAGAGCCCTATACGGTCCGTGTGGCGGACCAGACCGCGATGAGAGGCAGCGTAGCGGTCTTCAAGTGCATTATTCCTTCCTCAGTGGAGAACTACATCACTGTTGTGTCATGGGAGAGAGACACTTTACCAATCATCTCAGGTAGGACACTGGACACTTGTATGCATATTTTGTGCTTGATCTTGTTAAGATGCAATTTTATGTTACTTTAAAGGAACAGTTCACCAATGTCATGTTGTTCCAAACTATTTGCATAAACCACCTGTATCCATATAATGAAAGTAAATGGGGACTCAAATGTCATTGACATCAATGCTGCCATTTGATTTGAGGTTGCATCCACTCAAAGTTATTGAATGGCTTCAAAAGACTTGGAATATAGTGCATGAGTCATATAATCCTTTTTATGATACTTTCATGGTGCTTTTGTGGACCTTCACAGATCCAGTCCTAATTTACTTTCATCATATTGGCCTGGGTATTTTTCAAAACCTAATGTGATCCACACAAGAAAGAAAGTCAAAGAGATTTGCGACATGAGGATGAGTAAATTACAACATTTTAAGGTCAACTATTCCTTAACTCCGTGTTATTAACACATGCCCCCGTGCAGTTTTGATCTTCCTAAGCGAATTTTAGCCAATTACAGTCCTTGCTTTTCTTGGTTTTCCATCAGTTTAACAACCCCAAGCCTGCTCTTGAAAACACATCCACATATTTAACCGTTTTGGCGCCAGGGATTTTTGGGAAAAATGCTGGATTTTGACATCAAGATTTCAAAAGCTTGTGGCTTGAAAGGGCTTAAAGATAGAGATCTACTGTAAGCTAGAAAAATGTTGGGCATGACCGAAAGATTATGTGGGGTGTAAATATACTCATCTAATTAGCATATTATGACGTCATCAGAGGCGGCCATCTTGAATTTCATAATATTCAGGAAATAGTAGCTATTGAATTGATGTTTGAACTTATTTGCATGTTTTTTTTTTTTAAATCTTTTTATCCTCATTCCAAATGGTCAGAAAAGAGGAAACCAACTATAAAACAGGAGAAAGTACTAAATTACCAACAGGCTCATCAAAGCGTTTGATCCAGTCCTGATATACTTCTTCATTTCTCAAATAAACCCAACCACCATTGTCATCTCTATTTCCAGCCCTATTTAGATCCAGATCACCCCTGCTGCCTCTACCACGTCTCCCGGCTCTCCCACGCACAGCACGGCCACGTGTACCACGGCCACTCCCACCTCTTTGGGGCAGCTAGTGCTACTTCCAGCCCTATTTCTCCTACCCCTGCTGCCTCTACCTCTAGCAACAGCTCTCCTATGGACATTACGACCACATCCACCCCTGCCACCCCCATCCCCGTTGGTCAAAGGGTCGAAATGATCACTTGTTTGTGCTTCATGAACACTCGCGCCTTGAATGGCAGCACCATTGCGCTGCAAAGATGTACCGAGAGAAGCGCGATTATTAGACGACCGATCGTCATTTCCAAAAGGCAAATATTCCCCTTCAGAGTCAGAATCGGCTAATAACATTTGCAACACATCCTCACGGTACAACTTTTTATTAGCCATTTGGCGATTTTCTCTCACAAATCTCACAATTTATTCGCACGCTATGAACTGAACTGCTTCCTCATCAATGACACGATAGCTCACTTGCTCTGCTATTTCCTCGAACACTTTGAATAGGAACATGATGTCATTTTGGTCTAGAATCGAAGTACTACATGTCTGCCATATAGTGGTAGGGAATACAAATGAGATATTACACCATATTAGGAACTACAGTCTTTTTTATTAAGTATGACGTCTTGTCGCAATTTTGAGACTTTGGCGCTTAAAGGGTTAAGTCATTTCTTGTCCTGTTGCTGACAACGTGAGATTTATTAGTCTCTAACTTGGCATGCTGTCACAGTAACGCTCTTATAAAGAGCTCCTCTCTCGGCTCACGGCTGTCTAATCCTGAAGAAGTGGACGTCTGGAAGTCGTGTCACCGAGATCCACTGTACTGACCTATTTCCCTTCCAGAGGCCGCACGGTTTTGAAAATCCATATCAGCTAAACGATACACTCGTCTACACAACTGTTTCCTTCCCTCAGGGCTGTCGGCTCATTTTATGGGGCATTTAGCAAATTCAATAAAGAATCTAAAGTCGTTTAGACTGGGGAGCGAGTGGGGACATTTTCCATAGATGTGTCGTGTTTTTCTGTTCAGGTAAAAGACACCAATGAGATATATGAATCTTTTATTCATCTTCAGAGAGTAATGTGACAAATGACTGCCTGCAGTCTAAATTACAGTCTTTAAATTCTTCAAACATCTCACATTTAATGCTCAATCTCCATTTGTGTGCACATTATATTTGTATATGAATGTCGGAGCCCAAGACAGGTCTATTTCAACCTAGAATTGAGAAAGTGTGCAATGAATCAGACTGATGTCTGTCATTTAATAGCGGCAGTCACAAAACATTAGCTTGCCGTTCATCTGCGCCTCTTTTCTATGCTAAATATTTCATAGGTAGAGCAATATTCCTGAAAACAACAGTTTAAACACAGTTCACTGCGTGTGGAACACTTTCACCTTTCCACACACGCTGTCTAGGGCATTTTGAAGGAATCTGTGTGTGTGATGTACATTTGTTAATGGCCCCTCTAAAATTTTATAAAACCTATTCTTTTGCGATATTCTATAAATAAATAAGCTTTCAATGTGATCTCACATGAGGAAAAGTGAAGCCGCTGTATACTTTTTTGTTATAAAATATTCATTTCTATCTGTATTTCTGTCTAGTGCATTTGGACTCTATCGGGTAGTGAAAGGTTATTGTTTTCAAATGTTAGAATTCCGCAAATTTGAGATTTGTACTAGTTTGGGATCAGTAAGATTTTTTATGTTTTTTAAAGAAGTCTCTTATGCTCATCAAGGCTGCATTTATTTGATCAAAAATACAGAAACAGAACTGCAACATTGTGAAAATTATTGCAATTTTAAATAATGGTTTTATATTTTAATATGCTTTAAATTATAATTTTTTTCCTGTGATGCAAAGCTGAATTTTCATCAGCCATTACTCCAGCCTTCAGTGTCACATGATCCTTCAGAAATCATTCTAATATCTGATTTATTTTCAATGTTAGAAACAGTTGTGCTGGTTAATATTTTTGGTGGAACATTTAATACTTTCTTCAGGATTCTCTGATTAATAAAAAGTTAAAAACAACAACATTTATTCAAAATCTAAATCTTTTATAACAATACAAGTCTTTACTATCACTTATTGTCAATTTCTGCCATTTTATTGTGTATAAGGTGAACATTGCAAGTCTGATCGATGATGCATTAGTCCTCCTTTAAATAGAAGATTTGAGTTATCCAAGTCCATAGTATAAAAAGTGTGAGATAAATTACACTTTGATGGTTAGAGATTGTGAAAAACGCAAATTATGGGCAATACTACCAGTAATCCTTGCCTCAGCAAGCACCACTAGCTCTGGTTTCATGGTTGAAGTACATACAGTATTATTTGGTATTACACAGGTGTTTTAGTTGCAGGGGATTCTGGGAAGATCTGGTTGCAGGCGGCTGTGTTATGCAGCGGTGAGCCACAGAACAAACCGCTACAGGCACTTTAGAGAGTCCTTAGCATTCCACACACATGCCTCGCACTGAGACCTCTGGCCAGAACAACCACTAAAGAGAGAGAGAGAGCACCAGCGAGACAGACACTCTCTGTTCTGTTTTTTCCCGTTTTTCTGGTGATACACTGCTCAAATATTCCGCAGTGAACAAATGCATTTTGGTGCAGACAGATTTGGCGAACATATAAAAATACATTCTACCTTCTTACTCAGAGAAGCTTATATGTATTGGTGTAGATTAAATGTCGTAAGACTGTCAGTCCTTCCAAGTGAGCAAATCCCACCTCAGGCCTTGTTATGCGTCAACTGAAGCTAGTGGCATGCCAGAGATTTTCCTTTCCATGTTTTCCAGTTGTGTTATTAACATTTTGCAATCCATTGAGCAGCAAGCTGACATTTCACTAAAAATCACATTTAGTGCCCAACGTGGGGTGTTGCCCGCATTTAACCCAACACTCATTTAATGGAGTGAATCTAACAAGACCCAGCAGTAACGAATAGATTCATTAGCGCTAATCTGCTTCATAAATACTCATAAATGCTCAATATTTTGAGATCGTTTAGCCGGTACGGCTGAAAGCAATCAATACATTCCTACATTTTGACAAATATGGAAAGCAGAACACAAAGTTGACCATTCAAATGCATAGATATGTTTGAAAACGAAAAGGCGTTCAGAAGGATCGTAGAGGAGCGCTAATGTTTTTAACTGGTCCCACTGCGGCTTTTTTCCTGCAAGCTGGGTGAGGCTGAGCTCTCGCCTCTGCAGTCCGTGTATGACAAGCAGGATTGGGGACTTTTGTCCTCGGTTTTCCCTGTGATTGGTTGAAGTATTGTTATCCAGAGAAAAATGGGTCAAACAGCATGCCGAGGACAGCATGTGTAAACAGGCAAACCGGAGAGAAAGTGGATCTGGGGTGGTTAGTGATGCTCTCTCCATCCAAACTGTTTAAAAACCTTTTCTGTACATCAGTGCTCAGTGAGCAGAATTCCCAACCCTCTCTAAAACCCTGCGTCTTTTCCTCTCTGACAGAGACGAGCGAGGCTTAGCCAGATAAATAAAAGGGATACTCTCCAAAGCAGAAGAAGAAAATCAATATCAGTGTGCATTAATCATGCTGCGGGTGCCAGAGAGAATTATGGGTACACGAAGCGAGAGATGCATGTGTGCTTTCGCATAGGAACGGTTCTCAAGGTTTACTGGTTTCTCAGGCATCAGATTAAAGTGATTGTAAGGAGTTTGGTATGATTTCTTGATTATTATGGATTATGTTAATGCTGATTGTTGAAATATTTATGAGCAGTGAACCGATGGTTGATTTTTTTTTTTGCTGTTTAAGAAATGGTTCTTCATGAAATGGTACTTCATAAACTGTTATGGTCAACGTGAATTCAAAATGGACCCTTTTAACTTTCTTAAAGGTTAAGTGTATAATTCCTAAACCACTAGCAGCATCAAATGAAATCGCAAAATGGAAGTTTTCTTGAAGTTTAATTCCTAAACATGGCGGGAAGCATGAAAATATTAATATAAGAAATATTCCTAAACATGGCGGGAAGCTCAATGTTTTGACAGCATCAAAGAGCAGCACTGTTTTTTTGCCATTTTTGCTGATGTCACCAAGCCCTCTGCTTTTTTAGTCTCATATAACCAGACCTTCAGACTGACGGCTGAAGGTGCGGAATCCATGGCAGCTTTCATTGGCCAAGACCCGCCCATGAGGCCGTTTGACCGACATGTCAACCAACCAACTCAACTCAACTCAAACTTTATTTATAAAGCACTTTCAACACCACAACTGGAACCAAAGTGCTGTACAAAGAAAGATAAGGGGGGAAAAAATAAGAATGATAAGAATCGGGAAGACAGGCACAAGATATGAACATCTCAGGTTCACCTCCTCGACCTCTGCCACGGAGGACGGTGGTCCGATAAATGGAAACCTCCTGGTCTTCTTTGATCTCACGAGGCCTCCAGCGCGCTTCCCACGCTTCCTTCGGCGTTTCCTCCACAGGCACAAGCATCCAGGCAGGTAACACACCTTCCTCAGCGCAACTGGCACAGACGCATACCGTGCATACGGAAGGCAGTCTTCTCTGGTATCGCGAAACAGACAATCAGACACCGCCGACCGAATATTCAGAAAAGTTAAGCGATCGTACACCAGAGGGGAGCAAACAGAGCGCGTAATAAATCAAACACGGAAACAAAATACTAAAACAGGTAAAAAGAGACTGTGACGGCATGCCGGCAAACATCCTGGCACCATCTAAACCAACCAATCACAGTTCGTTTAGATTCAGCGGCACATTTCGGGGTGTGGAAATGTTGCCACAATAACAGACCGGTGTGTAAAACTCTCGGACGTATTTGAAAGATTCTGTGCTGCCAACTTTAAATATTTCACATACTTTTGAAAATCCTGCGTTTAGTTGATCCTGATAAGCACTCGTTGTCACAGTTGTAAACACGATGGCTTTCTTCTTTCGTGTGGGGGTTTGGCGGCACGGCATCTTTGTTTCCAGGCGGAACGTTAAAGAATGCGACACACACGTCTCCCGGAAATCCTGTATAATTCAACCAATCCAATGACGACTTCGAGACTCCTGAAGTGTTTCCATTTTTGTGAGCCATATGCATCAGACGTTTAGCCAACGTTCCGTGGGTGTGACGTCTGAGGCTGAGACTACTGCTTTTTTAACCCCTTATGACCGGCTCCATTCTAGCATTTGAATGCCCACGTTTCATGATATATTCTTTAAATATTCTCTTTCATTGAGAAATACATAAAAATATTGAAGTACAGTGGTTTTCAAATGCCATTTCATGTTGATTTTAAGTGTGTATATTGTTAGTGTACAGTATAAGTATACATGTTATTGGGGTAATTTTGTCCTGTAGCATTATAAAAGTCACATCTATCCAGCAGAGTTGCCAATGCTTGACACACACACACACACACACACACATACACATATTTGAGCTCTTTCAAATATACATATAAAGTCAGTTTATTCTTGGTCGTTTGAAAGATATTATGTTGAATCCAGTCTATTCTCATTTAAATTTCAGTTTAATCTTTGTTAAATTGCTCACATCGTATGCTGGTGTTGATTACAGTTCTTCCCACATAGATGATTAAACCCCAGCCTCAGACCGGATCATATCCAGCTTAGAAAACACTTCATAAAAATAACCTTTTGCTTCCCTAAAGACTTAAATTCGAATGTAAAAATTGTCCCCCAATCTGGCTAATTATGATGATGTCATATTCCTCATTTGACCTTTGACTCCTTATTCTGTATCCTGCATCTTCAAATCAGTTTCCTCACCACAGCAGCTAATCACTCTTGAGGAGCGAGTCCATGAGCCCTTATCGTCAGCGGACAGCTGCCGCAGTGTGTTTGAATGGTGGCGACGTTTGTTCAGCGTTCATTGTGCTCGTGCCCACAGCCCCCTAACACACCACTTCCCTGCTATTGTTTACAGAGAGAAAGGGGGGAAAAACCTGGCAGGCGCTTTCATGATAATCTTTCAAATGTTCGTGAATAGGGTGAACCGTTTGGTACAGGAAGAGTAAAATGCTTAAGGTTGTTTGCTTGGCAATACTGCAACAGGCTATTTGAAAACAAACAAAGCTATTGGCTAACAGCTACTTGTAGCTGTTGTAGCGTTTAACTGTACAGTTCGCATTTGATGTGTGTTTACTTACTGTTTTATTAGAAGTTCACTGCACTGTTTAATGTCCGCTGCAGACTTGCTAACCTACCTTACGGTGGTTGTAGGTGTTTTTATCAGCAGAATCAGTCTACTCAAAGTCAAGGAGGGTTGACTGTTTGTGTTTAAAAAAAATCATGACCAAATTAGCAATAGCATAAGGCAAAAACCTACTTTGGGATAAGTATAAAACTTCCATATTCCTCACTAAATAGAAATGTTGTTGCTAGGTTTTTCCGCTGCTAGCTATGCAGGTAAATGATTGGCTGACACGTTGCATGCCTTTTCTATTTGTAGCCAGTAAAATCTTCTACACCCTTTTTTTTTAGTAAATTGCCTGGAGAAATTGAACAAAATAACTGAAAAGGGAGGGGGGGGGTTGTTGCGTTTCATCTAATTGAGAGCTTCATATTATCTGTGCGGAGAAGATAAGCCCTGTTCTCTTAACAGTTATTACTCACTCTGTTTGTAAGTATGTTTCATCCTTTCTCTAGCGCTCTGAGGTTTCAGGCCTGCTGTCTCTCTTCCTCCCGCTGTAAAGCTTTGCCGCTAGTGCAACTGCTCAAACATGCAAACTCCAAAATGGAGGCCAAATCATGTGACCGTGAGCAGTCATCTTATGTGTGACTGCGCAGACAAGTTTGAGTTAAGACAAGGCTGTTCATTTACACTGCTGAATTAATGTTTTTTTGGGGAAAAGGATAGAATCATTGTTCATCATTGACATTGTAATAGATAGATGTGCATAAAACATGATATGGTTGCAACAGATATATTGCTCATGCATTTATAGCTTATGTACACTATACAAAAAAAGTGGATAAAATCATATATTTTCTTTAAATTCTTGATTTGAGCATAAGGCTAACACATTTTTGTGCAAACATTTTTTTTTTAATTATCTTCTGTGAAAATATTTTTTACAAAATATAATATAATAATAATTCATATTATTATTATTATTAATAATGCTCCATCATTCCCACAACCCTAGACTAGAGAGGGTAAACGGATGTATGGATAATAATAATAATAATAATAATAATAATAATATACTGGCACACAAGACAACATTTTTGCAGTGTGTCTTGTGGAATCATCATTTGAAGCCAGAGGCACCAGACACCAGTTTCTTTCCACAGATATGAGTCCTGATATGAGTATTTTAAACATACGGTGAATTATTTATGAATGACTAACCCCAGATGCTGCACTTGCTAAAATGTGTTAAAATGTATAAATGCGTTCTCATCTGAACATGGATTTATAATTGATGACATCTGAGTATTCGTTTTAAGGTTTTTTATTTTACATTTTTTTGGGCTCAAGTTGTTTTTGAGACTCTGTGTGTCTATTACACAAATGAAACCACCTGTGAGTGTTGTATTATTTTCCGGGATATAATGACATGAACAGGTGCCGTTTGGCTAATAATAACCTGTTTCTGTGTAATCAGTCAGGTCCATGTTTCCCAAAAACTTTGAGTGCCTAAATGAATCATCATCGTAGACTGATCCATTTATATCGATATACATTACATATTTATTTAGTATTTTTTTCAATTAATTTAATTCATTGATTTAATATATATTATTAACTAATTAAAAATATTATTAAATGAATATAAAATGTATGTTAAGTGAAAAAAATTAATGATTGTGAAAATTAAATGAAAATATATATTTGGTGTATATGGAACTTTATGTTTTGAAATGTATCCTTTTTGTCACTTTGACATTTAAAATGGATGTTGTGACGTATACATTGTGCTGTGACTGCACCTGTTGTTCAGGTTAGATTTTGAGTGAGTCAGCATCTAGACACTGGACAAACACTGGCGAGTGATGGGCGCACTCTTCAAACAGCTTGTGTTATTGTTGTCATGGCTGTCCTCTGCTCTTCTGTGTGGGGTGCACTGAGCAGATGGGTCTCAGCAGATTAGATGGACAGATGAGAGGAAGTCGGGTGGTTGTGGAGGAGGGGTGACCTCAGCGTGCTGACCCTTGAGATATAAGATTTAGAGGAAAAGGGAAGACATTGCAGAAACAAGGATGTGTGCCGGGAAGTCATACGGTGTACAAGGCTATTATGTCCCCTCCCCCCCTCCCTTTTTTAATTTTCATTACTCCTATTGTAACACACTATTGTAATAAAACATATTATAATTATGTATTGTATTTATTCTAATATTATTTCAATTCAATTTCACTGTTGGAATTTCATCCAAAATTTGTTTTGCATCCCAAGGCATACATCGTCTCACATTCAGCACACATTAAACAACACCACATTGTTACAGTTACCTCCCAAATAAACACCAACAATAATAACAACAACATATAAATACATCATGAGCTACAGTACAAATCACAAGTGAGCACTTCCACATTTCTGGAAACCACGAGGCTTACTTTCCTCCCTACCTTTGATTAAATAATTTGCACGACTGATGAACAAACGAACGCTCTGTTGAAACGAGCACGTGGTAGTCGAAGTCTGCTGTTTGAAGAAAGAAGCTGATATTCTTCAAATAAAACATAATAAAATATTAAATAAACTTAATTAATGCAGACTTGTATATTATAATATAATATTAAATTAGAAGATATATGTTTATAAAATAATAATACACAGTTTTTGTGACTTAAGGAAATAATGGGGTAAGCTCATTTCAACTCATATCATTAACAGTCTTGAATAAGAGAATGTGCATTGTTTAGTTTAAAATGAAGGAAATCTTTCTAATCTACAGTCATTTAAAATCAGCTTTCGTTTTATCCTTGCTCTGTCTTTGGAGATGAAGATGGCACTGCGTATAGTTCCTCTCTGTATTGTTGATGCCACTTGTCTTATAAGTAGGTTGAAAAATGTGGCAATCCAGGGCCACACAGACAGGGGCCACACAGAGTAATTAAAGTGTCCACATCCAGACAGCAGATCTGTTGGTGTGCGGTAATCCGCCTGGCATATGGAGAGGAACAGAATTAACGCAGAGGCGAAAACAAATGTATTAAAGCGGCCAGAAGCTTAAGAGCAAATATTTGGTTTTTGGTGACCTGTCAGGATTCTCCGCCGAGCTGAAGTGGTTTAGACAGACAGCCTGCTGAAACGCTCGCTGACCCAGAGCACAAGTGTGCTTCAGGAGAATCTGTCTACTGTGACGTAGGGAAAACTTTGACTCGATTTGTTGCTGCAATTGATCATATGTTGCCATTATACGCTCTTAAAAATAAAGCATTGATGGTTCCATAAAGAACCTTTAACATCCATAGAACCTTTCCAATGCACAAAACATTCTATACAGTGGAAAAAGGATATTTAGATCAAAATATTTTTCACTCGAAGAAAAATAGTGGTTCTTTTAAGAAATGTTCCCTGAAGTGGTTCTTTTATGCTGCGAAAACCCCTATTTATAACGTATATTTTTAAGTGTGTACAAGCATCAAGGTTATATTGAAGAACTTTGTGGTCATTGTGAAGGTGCATATTTTTAACATGTATTCGCTATGCACTTCATTGTGTGTGCTGTAGAAAATTAGTTAGATCTGTGTTTTTTTTAAATAAGAAATCGTTTTTTAAAGGGGTCATATGATGCGATTTCAAGTTTTCCTTTCTCTTTGGAGTGTTACAAGCTGCTTGTGCATAGATAAGATCCCTGAAGTTGCAAAGACTAAAGTCTCAAAACCAAAGAGATATTCTTTATCAAAGTTAAGACACTGCCACGCACCCCTAAAACGGCTCGTTCTAACACGCCCCCACATATCTACGTCACTATGTGGAAAAATTTGCGTAATGCCGCCCAAATATTCACGCAAAGAAAGAAGGCGTGGTTTCAGTAACCGCAGTTAGTGTTGAAAAAGAAAATGAGCAGTATGTTCCACAATATGTATTTGTCATGTCTGGGCCTATATGGTGGGCAGAGACAGATCACTTCTCTCCATGGTAGTAAGTCAGGCCGTTAATGTCTAATTGGCACCTAATGAGGGTCTGACAGCCTCTGAGATCCGCTCTCATTACCTCTTCAGAGCCCACAACATCTCTGAGCGCCGTGGTTCATCTTTAAACTTTTTAAACCATCAGGTCAGTGTGTGATATTAATCAGCCCACTCAGGATAAAATACTCTTCTTGTTATCATCATCATCCTCTGTTAACCCACACATTCATAACTTGCAGAGCATATTAGTGAAGTAATTATATCAGTTTTACATGGATTCGAGGATTTTATTTGAAATACGGCAATTTTTTGTTTCCGCCAAAAGCTTCTTAGGTTTATTTTAAACTTGTCTCTGAGCCAAAGCAAATATAATATGTGTATCAATTTTCATACTATAGGATTATAGAGATCAAGCTCTCTGTGTATCAGCCGATTGTAAAATAACATGTGTTTCAATGTTCTCAGTCCTCTAATCTGACTTTTTTTTTTTGCTGATTTTCCACAGGATAAGACATCTGCTTAAAAAAAAACTCCACAATAATACCTAAATCTCTAGCAAGGATTAACTGAACTGAATTTATCCACTGTAGATTTCTGTTTATGTACTGTAAGTAACATTTAATTTGTATTGAAGA
Organism: Sinocyclocheilus grahami; assembly: GCF_001515645.1. Taxonomy (NCBI): domain Eukaryota; kingdom Metazoa; phylum Chordata; class Actinopteri; order Cypriniformes; family Cyprinidae; genus Sinocyclocheilus; species Sinocyclocheilus grahami. The sequence continues at coordinate 144,537 of NW_015506170.1, forward strand.
TCTTGAACTCCAGTGTAAAAACAAAACATGCCCTTTAATACTGTTTTTCACTTTATGTTACCAAAGAACATTAACATTGTGTAAACAAAAGTAAATAGTGTTGATTTTGTTTAACAGAGGAAGTCAATTGTTGGATCCTTTATATACGTATATATATATATATAACAGTGAGTTATTAACATCGTTGCTAAAGCTAACTGAAAGTCTCAGCTCTGTCTTAAACGGTTTAGGCTGCTAGTTCAACAAAATGCTTGTCAGGTGCTACCTGGGTTTTTGACACAGCCTCCAGCCTAGCTGTGTGGTTAATGAGTAAAACTGGGTCCGCAGGATTACATGTATGTCCTAAAATTGATTTAATTCACAAAACGATGTTTGCTCGCAGGCAGAAGCTGAACCTGCGCTGCGTTTCTCATCTAGCTGCTTTCCTAACTCCACTGTATGTGTGCTGACATGCCTCCCGCACAAAGTTCATCTGCATAAGATGATACAGTAACGCCTCAGGATATGAACAGATGGGAGTGTTTAGCAAACTCACAGCCCACCTTCTCCCCCCGCCGCAGTGCGGCGCCCCCCACGGGCGGCTCTGTTAACCTGTCACTTGTCATCACAGGAGATCCAGGCACCATATGCCCAGAGCAACAGAACCTCACCAGACATGAAAGCGGATGCGGAGAGGAACAGAGGAGCTTCTTTTTTGTGGCGTCTGTCGTCGCGATCAAAGATCTGTCAGTTTTCTCTGCATAATGTGGAAAACTGTTCTGATCATTCGACGTCTGCTTCTTAGATTGATCTTCGGGAGATGTTACTAGCTCATTGATCCGCCGCAGACACCTGTGAGAAACTCCTGTTGACTAACAGTTCAAACCTGAGAGGTATAAATTGTTTCTCTCATCAGCGTTTGTGAGTGGACAAACAGGATAAATGACACTCGGAGCTCAGCTCTATTTATCTCAGGTATATTTTTTGTTGTTTTAGATTTGCAATTTTTAATTTGTTTGTATATTTTCAGTGTACTATATAAATAGTGTAAATTGTGTAGTTTAAATAGTAGCTTTAAATAATATCAAATATTTACTATAATATTTATGCAGCACATATGTATACAGATATTTAGGACAGAATATTTCTTTAATGGAATAGTTTACCAAAAATGAACATTTAGTCATCATTTACTCGCGTCGTTCCAAACCTGTAAGGCTTTCAGGAAAAAATAAAAATTTGAAGAATGTGCTGAGCTTTCAAGCTTCAAAAGTATCATCATATGATCATAAAAGTGGCCCATATGGCTTACATGCTATATAACAAGTCATATGAAAAAAATCATGCCGTAAAATATAAAATCAAGTTCTTTACAAAGACAACTATATATTTTTTAAAGAAGTTGGCCAGTTATAAACTTGAAAAGAAGTCTTGAAAAAGTCTTGAAAGTTTGCGTGAGTGTGAGCAGAGCAGCAAAAATAGACTCGGCACCGAAACCATTGCTTCAGAAACTGCTCATGCAACGCTCCTGCTTGACGCTCAGGTGCTGGTCCAGCTCCCGGAGTGAATGCACTCATTTGCTAACATGCACGCTAAATATGCGCTGCTCATGCGCTGCTCACGCTTTCGGTGTGAAACCGGCCTTATGTTCACATTTACATCCAACTACAGAACACCTGCATTGCTTACGAGACATATCGCTACAGATGCTCGAGCGCAGAGAAAAGGGAGGCCAGCGTACAACTGGCTGAGGGTGGAGATATGCTAATACAGGACAGTCCATCAGCGGTCGTGGGCGGGCCTAAGCTCAGAAAATCAAAACGGCTTGATAAGGAGTGGATGGATTTTTATCATTGTAGGGTGGTTGTGTCCACACACTGCTAAAACCCATTTATATGCAAACACCATGTAAAAGTGAATTTTGCATCCAATGTCCCCTTCAAGAGCATTACTGAAGACCAGAGAACGAACATTCTATTATCATTACTGGAAGAATGTTGTTTATAACTTTGAAAGAACCTTGCCAGAACGTCCTCTGTTAGCTGGGTAGTATGTGTATAGTGATAGTGATGTTTGCCTTAACAGCCACTACTAATTAAACCATTGCAGTCATCTTTTTTATTTTAAATTTCCCCCACAGCGCCATCTTAATGTGTCGAAAAACACGCCTAGGGCTTCTTGTAGCACACAGGCCTGTGCCGTCCAATTTCAATCGGCTGAGTATATCAAAAGACCTCCATGTATAACATGTATAATGCATACAAAATTGTACTCCGAATGTTCAGTCGCATGAATCTTGAGTAAGGCTGGGGGCTTGACGTCCTCAGAGGCAGGACCCTAAAAAGGGATTATTTTCTCTCTTTCTCAGAGCTTATTCCAGCAAGGAAGAGACGGGGAGAATGTCTTGGTGTTGTAGCCCAGTGACACATTGCTCTGATCTGCCTCCAGCAATCCCACCACCCCCCCAACTCCCCATCTCCACCCGCTAATGTCACAGCCTACGAGTCACTCCACTGGTTGCCACAGTAACCAACTCACCTTCCTCTCGCCTGTCACATCACACCTAAAGAGACCGATACGACTCGTAGTGAAGAGTCAGATAGAATGCAAACCGCAAAATAGACACATCTCTGAAATAGCTAAAAGCTCTTTTTTGTTCAGTACATAGCCGGAAAAAGAACAGCTGTCAAGGAAAGAGAGAGAATCACAGTTTTGCCTGAGAGAGGTGGAGATGGGGAGGTGGGGGGTGTTCTGGATAGAAAGTGGGTGTATCAGACATGACAACCCGACTTTTGCAAATTTGCAAGCTTCACAGGACAGCTGTGTTCTGTAAAAGAGCGTCTCGCTCTCTATACTGTCTGTCTGGCACACAAGCACAAGCTGTCTTGTGCATAACAGCACTGCGGGCGGCAGCCACAGAAGAAACACAGCCTTTTGGCACCTGGGCGTTTAACCTGCATTTTACTGCATGTGCTGACAGGCAATTAAACCGTAGCCAGGGGCTAATTACCTTAGATAGCAGCAGCTGCAGTTGGGACGAGAGGTAAAATTCGAGCACATCAAAAATGGCATTGTTCGCTTAAATTACGAAGATGCATGTTGCAGTGACCGACAGCATAAACCAAAGGATGTGTGATTAGATGATTTATGTAATGCGGGTTCTTGGAAACTTTCACACATTTTTGCATGAGGGCAAACGTGGCTTTTCAAGGGAAGATGTAGAGAGCTAAAAGAACAATGTCAACTCCACAAAAGCGTAATGGCGTAATTGTCGGTCTCCACGGTAACATTCAATGCACATTGTTCAGGTGGAGCAGCTGACAGAAAGACCATTACGTACTAACCCTGAGAGAGGGGGGGGGGGGGGGGGGGGGGGGGGGGGTGTCAGTGGTTAATACCCCATTTTTGTATCCTTTTCATGTGCAGTGCAGAACTGAAGTATGTTTGTATTGCTATAAAGCTAACATTTTCTGGTTAGTTGAGCTTTCTACTTTGCTTGTAAAAAAAATAGACCCTTTGACCTTTTGATCTGATCTTTAAATTTAGTCGATGCTAATATTATATAGTCAGTTTGATTCAGTCATATATATTGTTGACTGTTTATTTTTGAATAAAACTACACATGCACACATTTATTTACTTACTTACTTTTTTTTTTTTTTTTACAGTAAATGACCACAACTGCATAGTGTCACGGTGGCGAGTCTTTTATGGGAAAGTTCAACTCAAATTTTCTTTAAAATATTTAGAAATTGTAAGTTATAATAAATGATAAACATTATTTAATAATAAATTAGAAATAATAAATAACAAAGACAAAGCAAGTGGGAAGTAAATGACCACAACTGCATAGTGTCACGGTGGCGAGTCTTTTATGGGAAAGTTCAACTCAAATTTTCTTTAAAATATTTAGAAATTGTAAGTTATAATAAATGATAAACATTATTTAATAATAAATTAGAAATAATAAATAACAAAGACAAAGCAAGTGGGATGTTTTGTCATTGTATGTATGTTTGTATTCATTTATTTACATTTGTTTTTGTGTTTTGTTTTTTGTTTGTTCATTTTTTAATATACACCAAAATATTTTTGTATATTAAAAAAATATAAATACATACATACATAGACAAAACAGACCACTTGCGTCATCTTTATTTATTATTTATTATTATTTATTTGTTATTTATTTCCTTTTTTATATACAACAAATTATAAATTGTAATATACATTTTATACAAAAAAATTATAATGTAAAAAAAAAAGTTTTTTGTCAAAAAAAAAATTTGTCAAAAAAGATGGACAAAACAATTTACTTGCTTTGTCTTTGTTGAAAATCTACTAATTCTGTATGCAGACTACTGTGTCTAGTTGACATGGGGAAGTGTTGTCCAGAAGTCCCGAGATGCTCGTAGCCGTCTGTTCCTGTTTACTCTGATGGGGATGGCAGTCCTGCCAGCAGTCACGAGGGGATGGAAACTTCCCCCTGGAGCAATTAAAACCTGAGCATAATTGACAGGGTGTTATCACACTTCGTCTCTCCACTGACTCCAGGAGAGACAGAGGTGCACAAAGATTATTTGCAAATAAACCTGGTCATCAAATATACATTTAACAGAAAACACATTGAGGGTCATTGGTTCCTTTCAGCTGACAGAGATTCTGCACCTTGTAATGTGTGAGTGTCAGAGTGGAAATCTATTTATTTACATTGCATTTGCAATGTGCTTTTATCCAAAGCTTACCGTGCATTCAAAGTAAATTTTATCAGTGTCTGCCTTCTCCAGAAATTCGATCACATGACCTTGCCATTGCTACTGCCATGCTGAGCTACAGGAAAATATATTTTTTTCTCTCCAAAAGAAGGCTAACATATTTATTTGTTTTAATTTTAGTCCATAAAGCTGTTTTGTTTTATTGTCATCAGCTCCTCACTGTAAATGAAACTCGTTTCTCAGTAAGCAGTGTTATAAAAGATTAACAGGATTTAATTTAGCACATGAGTTGACATTATAGGATTCAGTTCACAGCAGTTTTTTTTTTTATTCCAGGAGTTATTCCGGGAGTCCGGGAACTGATCACAACAGCAAGGACACATGCTCTCACACTTACTGTCGCAAGCTTTCATCTGTCCATCTATCTTTCATTTGTCTTGTTCTACTCTTTTTCATCACTCTCTCCATCTCTCTCTCTCTCGTACTCAGTCTTGAATATTTAATGCCTTTGAATTACGGTGCCTCTCATCCATAATGAAGAGATATCAGACAAATGGAGCTTCTGTTTTCAATCGTTCGTTTCGCAGCTGAGAAGTTAATGATTTTAAAGGGGTCATGAACTGAGAAATTATATTTCCCTTGATTGTTTGACATAAGTCAATGTACTATAAAAACATCCGGCATGTTTCAAAACTCAAAACTTTCTTGTTAGTTTAAAAACAACTTTTATCGAAACCAAGCACAGAAAACGACTCGTTTTGGAATGTGCCACTTTATGACGTAATAGTGTGGCTAAGCACCGCCTCCGCAGGAGAAGATCAATGTCTGCTTGTACATCACTGCCAGTTTAGCTCCGTCCACTAATACGCGCTTAGAGGAAGTACTAGAGAGAAGCAAACACAGGATTACTCCATCAACAGAACCATACAGATGACATTACAAGATTACAAGACACTGTGTAGTGTAAGTTGTGAAAAAATAGTCTTTGAATTGCCTTCTTGTGATCCTAACATATCTAGATCGGACGTCATGCATCATGTCGCGAATCAATTTCTCTTTCAGGTCAGAAGCGGTACGAATGCTTCTATGTCAGAAATAGAGCGGGACATCGGTTTACTGTCTGAGATTTGTCGTGTTAATCCGTGCCGTTCTGTTGTCTGTGGTTGCGTTGCACCACTCGCGTCTGGTGTAAACACGGGTAAAATTAGCAAAGAGCTCCAGATTGCATCAGTGAAACACTCTTTGTTTGTTTGCTTTACTTTGCTACGGATTCATTTTTAAACAAGACCGTATGATGCAGGCTTTTCAGAGAGACTGAAAGTAAATGATGACAGTGCTGAGTCTGACTAAAGTGGATCTAACAGTAATGTCGCAACACATAAGTGTGAGTAAACGTGCTTTTACCACTATTGCATTATCTGTTCCAGACCGTTTGATATATACTGATTATTTTTATGTTTTAGCCCAAATGACCCATGTTGTTTGCAGAGTACGTCACAGCAGTGTCCATCTGTCATTTTAATAAGCAAAACTGTTAGCCAATCATAGCAGTGGGCGTTTACTTGCGCGTCTTGAATGTGCTCACCTATAAAAACAACCGTTCTGGAGAGATGCTCAAAAACAGGATATAAAATAGCCTATTACTTCTTAATTATGATGTTTTTTTTATTGTAAAATCACACTAACATTGTAAGTGAACCTCAGAGAGCATTATAAAATAATTTAAAAAATGCAGCACATGATCTCTTTAAGGGTCAAGCTTGTTTGAATATTTAATCCAGATTCGCTCTCCGGCAGATGGGTGTTCTCTGACTCAGCTGGATGAATTTACTATTAGCGGCTAATAATCGCTGGGATGGGATGCAAAAATCAAACCTCAAACTGCTGGGAATTTAATCATTTTATGTAGAAATGTTTATATTAAATAACAAAAAAAAACAAATGTGTTCATAATGCTTTATAATTCCTTGTGAGCAATATTCATGCACTATTATGATAATTGTAATTTTTTTAAATGAATTTTAATACAGTAAACAACCACAAGAGCATTGTGTCATGGTGTAAAAAAAAATCAGGTAAATATGTGTGTGTGTGTGTGTGTATACTGTATATACTGTATGTATGTGTGTGTATATATATATATAATATACTTACAATAGTAAACAGACAAACAGCATAATGTCACAGTTGTGAATTTTGGATGGCAAAGCACCACTCACATTTTCTTTAAAAATATTTACAAATTGTCAGAACATTTCTTTATTAATTTGTCCTGAATAATAATGTTGCACTGATATGCAGCAATCACTAGGATTGAGTTTACAGTAGATATGTTGATTTAAACCGGTGCTGTACTGTAACATATTACAGACACTTTGAATGTTTGTATGAACAGCTGGATTGAAGATCAGTCCTCTTCAGATGTAGAGAACAGACAGGAGTGTGTGTGTGTGTGTGTGTGTGTGTGTGTGTGTGTACGGTAACAGGATGGAGTGTGTTACCCTGACAACAGCAGCTTCTGTCAACATCTCACTCTCTGTGTTAATTGCATTCCATCTCTCTCTGATAAAAGACACTGATTAAACTGAAGCTCACTTATTTGCATGATTAGGCTTTATTTTTATTTTTATTTTTTCCAGGAAACTCTCCCCCGCTTTATTTTGTATAATGTGGTCTCAAAAGAGGACTTGTATTTTGCTTTTGTACTACTGTGTTGCTTAGACCAAGAGAATTAATCAAACACCTAACCTATGTAGCTTTAAATGTTTATTTAGCTTAGTTTTTTTGTTGTTTAGAGTTATAAATCACCTGGACTGAAAGGTCATCCTAAAAGTTTAGGTTCAGTCAAGATTGTGATGGGCATCAGTTCAAAAAAAGACTTGTAAGATGATGTTTGGGATTTTGCAAGTGCTCATTAAATGTTTGCGCTAAAAACAGATTGTACATCTGACAGGCTTATGCATGTTTAGATTATCTGTATGATATAGCGTTCAAAAGTTTGGAATCAGTAAGAATTTTGAATTAATACTTTTATTCTGCAAGGATGCATTAAATTAATCAAAAGTGACAGTAAAGACATTTATAATGTTACAAAAGATTTCTATTTCAAATTAATACTGCTCTTTTGAACTTTCTATTCATCACAGAAACCTGAAACAAAAACATATCATGGTTTCCACAAAAAATATTATGTACCACAACTGTTTTCAACATTATTAATAAGAAGAAATAGCAGCATATTAGACTGATTTCTGATGGATCATGTGACATTAAAAATTCAGCTTTGCCATTACAAAAATAATTACATTTTAAAATATGTTCAAGTATAAAACAACTATTCTAAATTGTAATAATATTTCACAATATTACAGTGTTCGCTGTATTTTGACCAAACACTGTAAATGCACTTTTGATGAGCATAAATGACTCATTTCAAAAAATTTCAAAAATCTTACTGACTCCAAGCTTTTGAGCAGTAGTGAAATTGTAAACAAAAATCGTTCAGTGATTTATTACACACATGTCTGTTTCACAAATGAATCATTCTTTTGAACTGATTTGTATAATCAACAGTATAAGCTCCTTATCAGGCACTACTAACTAAATATTTATTTGACCACAAATGCTTTTATGTGATGACTCAAAAGAATCTGTGAATCACCTTTTGAACAGTTTTATTGACTACATTGAATCAGACTTCTCAGCGTTATCAAATACTCACTGAAGGCTCTTCAGTTCACAATGCAGACAGGCCACTGTCAGAGGCGATATGGATCGTTACTATTGATCTCACGCTATTGTGCAGTGAACACACACACACACATCAATTAATGGCTCAAATACCTTACAGGATATCGTCAGAGCCAAGGGAACAGATTCATGTTAATTGTGTTCAATGTTTTCATGTGTAATTTGGAAGGTGACACGTGTGTGCTCTCAAATGTGATACTTAACTCTACAATGGAAAGCAGAAATTCCCTTGCTCTTTTGATGACATACTTTCAGCTTTTCTAACCTTTTATGGAAACTGCAAAATTGTTGTTTCAGATATGTTTATGGCAGAACCACAAGCTCATTAATACATATGACAGCCGCCATATTTGCCAATGTATTGGATTAAAGGGGTTAATTTGTCTGTTTCAAAGTAAATGACGTGAGATTGAAACCCTCTCTAAATTCCCTTGGCTTGTGAGACTAAAGAAAAGGGTTAAAACTGTATTGTGGGATATGCATTAGAGGTCAATGAGGAGCATTGTGTGGCCTGGGTTTGCTACTGTATTTAAAGGAGAGGTGAAACATGTGAGATTGCTAGAGGGAGAAACTGAGAAATCGGCATTACAGGAAGAGAAAGGAAACCAGTAACCTGTCATTTCGACACAGTTAAAGCACCTCAAGAGCTCCAGCTATCAGATTGAGAAACTGGGGCACACGGCTCCCTATCGGCTCTTCTGTAAGTATATTCGTCCTCGACGCTTGGCCTTTCGTTGCACCATCTCAAATACAAAACGGCACAGGATAGCAGTGCTACTGAGTTAATAATCTCATTCTAAATAACCTGAAACGTCTTCTCCTCATTCTCAAGACAAATACAGCAGCACATTAAGTGTGACTGTTAGTAGAAATGTAATTTGCTCCTGCTGAAGTGTATGTTTGACTAAAGGGGAGATAGCTGCAGAGCCGGGCTCTGACAGAGACACATGTGTTTTTGTGTGTGTGTGTGTGTGTGTGTGTGTGTGTGTCTGCTGTAGTCGGCACACATACACACAGTTATTTTCCTTTTGTCACTGAAGACGAGCTGTCTTCTACCAGCACTGCTCGCATGCAAAGGAACGGATAAACAAGTACTTCGCATATCTCTGCAATGTGATGTGTCTTGCTGGATTCGGACTGAAGGGATGGGAAAAAATTAGACAACGATTGCAGAAGATTGTGATGTGATGTGGTTTCTTATTATTTACATGCAGTTTCTTAGTCTCAAAATAATATTATACATATAATCATAATTATAATTTATCATTTTTTTATAATGTATACAAATTTGTAATTATAATTTCTGAATTTTATAAAGTATGAATTGTTTAATTTATAATATATAATGTATAAAAATAATTGAATGTATGTGTGTTTAATGTGTGTTTATAATAATTAGCAAATAACTACACATTTCAGATTTTAATTTTTTTTATTTATTTTTTTTATTTAAATACTGTTAATAAATTTTTACATTTATTTTAAAAAGTGTGTATATATATACATATATATATATATATATATATTTT
>NW_015506170.1:154786-157947 GCF_001515645.1 Sinocyclocheilus grahami
TAGATAATTATAAAATATAATATAATATGCAATAATATAATATAAATTGTAAAAATTACACACATTCAGATTATTAAAGTTAAAGATTATTTATGTAAATAGATGTTTATTTATTTACATTTGTTTAAATTACCTTGTTTATTTGCATTTGTACATTTCTTTTTAAAGAGAGAGAGAGTGTGTGTGTACAATATGAATAATTTTAACGTTTATATAATTTTTATAATTATAAAATATATTATAATTTTTAAATTATACAATTCAATTTAAAGATTATGTAAACAGATGTTTTTTGTTAGTATAATTTTAATTAAGTTGGATATTTCTTGTAATACACACGCACACACACACACAAACATATATATATATATATATATATATATAGTCAAACAAAATAGAAAAAAGTACTCTAGTAAAGTAAATTTGACTAATTGAATAAACTTATTTTAAATTTAGATCCTTATTTCCTCATGCTAGTGGTTTAAAAATCAGACAGCTCATTAATATTTGCTTAGACAAAATGAACACATTCTCGCTCTCTCTCGCTCTCTCTCTCTCAGTGCTTGAGCTTTAGCCAGCCTCTCTCTCTCTCTCCACCCACTCGCTGTGTAAATTGTAACTCGTCACACTCCACATTAAGTCCACGACTGGCAATGCCTGCAGGACCTCAGATCTGCGGTGTGTCATCTCTAACTGGGTCAGAACTCACAATAGCTGCATCTCGCCTTTTGGCTCACTGTAGCTTCTTTTATTCATTGCCAAACTGTTTATTTATGGTACTTGATTTAACGCAGAGACAAGTAACAGACTTGCATACACATAAACACACACATAGAGAGGCTATGTGGAGCTTCTGTTGGAAAATAGCCCAGACAAAGCCCACAGGAGGACAAGAGCATCAGGAGCCGCTCACAGGGGCATTTGAATATTTGTAATTTAGAGGGAAGCATCATCCTTGTAGCTGGTCTTTAAGGCTTGTGTACAGAAACAGTTCACCCAAAATTGAAAATGATCATTTACGCACTTTCATGTTGTTCCAAGCCAGTATTTCTATTAAATACCAGTATTAACCCCATTGGAATGAATGGAATTTAATTAAAAAGACAAAAACGTTCCTCAAAAACAATCCAAATTTATGAAGCCGACATATGTATTTCTAACAAAACAACATTAATATAAGTTTTATATTAAAAACTAAATAAATCAATTTTACTTGCATAAACTTAAAAAAAAGATATACGTTTTTCATGCTGCAATGGTTCTTCAATAGGCTCAGATATTCATGTTAATCAACAAAATTCAGTCCCAAAAGTGTGTGAGATGTGGGGTAAAGCTAAATATATTTTACTGAAGTTTTTTTTATAACTAATATAACTTCGTAGATCATTTTACAAAAATAATGTTTTGATACCTAATGGTACAACATACAAACTCAAACTCGAACACAAAACATTTTGTTAAAAACATTTTTAAATGGTTATATCGCTTAAAATATGATTGCAAACAAATCTGGGGGAAAAAATAGTTGCCTATTTTGAGGGTCTTAAAACGTTTTGTAAAGTTTCATTCCCTTACTAAAAAAAAATATTTGGCATGTAAATTCACTCGCTACACTTTAATAAACCATTTCACTTTAGAAGTGTGGGAATTCTTGAAAACTGAGTACTTCTCTAGCTTTAAATGACGTAGTGGTATTAACTTCTTATTTGAGGCCTGTGCTATATGTTCTTGTTACAGGAAGTGAGACAAATTCCACCCCTCCGTTTTAGTCATTGCGTCGAAAGGAGAGCAAATGGCATTCTCAATCAAATCTGACACAGACGTCTCCTCTGAGAGGCATGGCAGAGTGTGTGGCGGGCCTGGCAGACGTTATTCCTCATAAAGTTTTACGACCTGCATATTCTGTGTTATCAAACCATTAGCATGAAATCAGTACTTACTGGTACACGAGCGGCGGGCCAATCAAAACTGCACGTGACCGGCAGGAATAGCTGCGCTAAATCAGTGAGTTCTTACTGAGGCTGATGGGAAAAACAAGATTCTGTTAACCATGATAATGTCTCATTATGATATATGGATGCTACTGATTAACTGTGTTTAACGCTCACCAATTGATTAAAGTTTGCAAAGATGTGTACCTCACCCTAATAAAATCTTGTTTTGTGTTTTTAGGGGCTCGATTTCTCATAACGTCCACGGGGGCCCTGTACATCTTGGATGTGCAGAAGGAGGACGAATTATTCAACTACCGCTGCATGACGAGACATCGCTACACATCTGAGACCAGACAGAGCAACAGCGCACGGCTATTTGTGCCAGGTAAAAGTGTTTAATGATGTATTATTAGTCAGTCAGCTGAGAAATTCATCATTCCTGTTGCTCTAAAGTTTCAGTGTTAAATCCAGAGCTAGACTAGCTACCAGAGAAGCTACCGCAAACAGAGAAATTATAAGGAGACTTTACAAAAATTTGATATATGTAATATAACTTATAATGTTTCAAATGAGTCTAAAAATTTCTAAAAACTTTAATCCAAAGTGACTTACAGACCATCTTGGGAAAGATCAAACTTACAGTCATGTTCTTCTGGTTGAGCTATAGCTAAAGATGCTAAGTTTGTGATTTACAATTTTCACCAGATTTCGACAGATATTTTGTGAGATTTTAACTGATGTTGTGGGAATGTAAGCCTGACAATTCTCCGTTCAGACAGGCGGACAGATAGATAGATAGATAGATAGATAGATAGATAGATAGATAGATAGATAGATAGATAGATAGATTGACAAATGGATGGATGGATGGATGGCTGGATAAATAGATGAACTGATGGATGGATAAATATATGAACTGATAGATAGATAGATAGATAGATAGATAGATAGATAGATAGATAGATAGATAGATAGATAGATAGATAGATAGATAGATAGATAGATAGATAGATAGATAGATAGATAGATAGAAGGATGGACAAATGGATGGTTGGATGGATGGATGGATGGATAAATAGATGAACTGATGGATGGATAAATAGATGAACTGATAGATAGATAGATAGATAGATAGATAGATAGATAGATAGATAGATAGATAGATAGATAGATAGATAGATAGATAGATAGATAGATAGATAGATAGATAGATAGATAGAAGAATGG
>NW_015506170.1:158014-168460 GCF_001515645.1 Sinocyclocheilus grahami
GATAGATAGATAGATAGATAGATAGATAGATAGATAGATAGATAGATAGATAGATAGATAGATAGATAGATAGATAGATAGATAGATAGATAGATGGACGGATGAATAGATAGATGGATGGATGGATAAATAGATGAACTGATGAATGGATGGATGAATGTGTGAAATATTTTTTTTGTTAATAGATCCTACAAACTCGGCGCCTGCGATCCTCGATGGGTTCGAGAAGCGGGAGGTCATGGCATCCCACAGAGTGGAGCTCCCGTGCAAGGCCTCCGGACACCCCGCACCAAAATACCGCTGGCTGAAAAACAACAGACCGCTAGAATCAGACTCCCGTTTCCATCAGAGCGTAACGGGCCTGCTGATCGAGAGAGCCCAGCCCAGTGACACCGGCAGCTATGTGTGTGAAGTGTGGAACAGCTATGGAAACACAGAGGTCATAGGTCGTCTCACGGTAAAAGGTATATATCAGGTTTCTCCTGCCTTATTTTTTTTATTGAATTTTTAAATATCTTATTGATAAAGTTAACATAAATAATGTCACTGTGTTGTTCCAGAACCTCTTAAAGTGGTGGTCAGTCCTCGAAAGGTGAAGGGCAGTGTGGGAAGCCAAGTGTCGCTAACCTGCAGCATTACTGGCTCGGATGAGTACGAGCTCTCGTGGTACCGCAACGGCGACAAGATCAGCGCTGGCGCCAACGTGCGGATGAATGGGATCAATAAGGAGAACCTTGTGATGGACGGGATGGCGAAGAGCGATGGAGGAGTGTACCAGTGCTTCGCCAGGAAGGCCAAAATGTCAGCTCAGGATTTTGTGCAAGTCGTTTTAGAAGGTCAGCACCATCCCGGCCTTTTAATTTTGGTACCTTTTTGTTTCTTAAACTTAACAAAAGCATCTCTGTCCACAGATGGAACCCCTAAGATCTTGTCCGCCTTCAGCGAGAAAGTTGTCGGTCCGAATGAGTTTGTCTCTCTGACGTGTCACGTCAAGGGAACTCCACAGCCTGCCGTCACCTGGATGCTGGATGATGACGTTGTCATGAAGGACAGTCGGCGCCGCATCGGTCACAGCATAACAGCGGAGGGGAACGTGGTCAGTTACCTGAACATCTCCCACTCCCAGGTCCGGGACAGCGGGGTCTATCGCTGCACCTGCAACAACTCGGCGGGGACGGTCTCCTACCAGGCTCGAATAAACGTAAGAGGTGCTTGTCAGATCGGCTCCTCAAAATCACACACATATATTTCATTCTGCTCATCTCAAGTTCCATACGTGAGACGAGGGCCTGACTAACATCTTCTGTTATTTTTATTTCTGTTGAGCTTTCTGTTCTTTTCTTGCTTTTTTTGGTCACGTTCACTCTTTCATATGGCTCGGTGTGTATTTGTTTTCTTCTGTGGGTTTCCAACAACACTCTTAAAAATAAAGGTTGTTTATTAACATCAATGGTTCCATTAAAAAACTTTAACATCAGTGGAACTCTTTATAGAAGGTTCTTTATAGTGGAAAAAGGTTCTTTATTAAAATATTCTTCATTCCAAGGGGGTCGTTTACACCAGTGGTTCCCAACCCTGGTCCTGGAGGCACCCCAACACTGCACGTTTTGCATGTCTCCTTAATCAAACACACCTGATTCAGATCATCAGCTCATTAGTAGAGACTCCAAGACCTGAAACTGGTGCGTCAGAGAAAAGAGACATGCAAAATGTGCAGTGTTGGGGTGCCTCCAGGACCAGTGTTGGGAACCACTGGTTTACACAACACAGTTAAAAATTTAAAACTTTTATGTGCTTTGGCTGTTTATTTACACAACAGTTGCATTTTGGGGGCCTGAAAACACAAACCTTTGAAAACAGGTTTCAAAGGGCAAGCTATTGAAAATGATACCATTACCAGTCCCTGTTGTCAAAACAGTTCAATATTTCTACTAAATATTGTAGAAACTTAATTTTCTGTAAAGTTGCTTTGCAACGATTTGTATCATAAAAAGCACTATACAAATAAACTTGACTTGAATTGAATTGAACATTGATGTCTGTATGTAAAACTTTTCAAAAATGCAAAAGAAAAAGTTTTCAGTTTTTAGTGCATCGTTGTCATGTAAACGTACCCATAAGAACTTTTTTAAAGCACATTTGTTTAAAAGTTCTTTGAGGAACCCAAACATTTTTTTTCTATGGCATCGCTACAAAAACTCTCTTTTTGAACCTTTATTTTTAAGATTTCAGGGCTGTAGTTCTTAAAACTAATTTCATTGGCTTTTCATTTAACCCCAACTGTTTCTTGTGTGAAAGTGTATGTAGTGTGTGCTTGTGCTCGTTTTACTTTTTTGTGTGTCCTTCTTCATCATTAATCTATATTTTACACTCTTTTTCTTTATGTTTTTAGATCAAATAATGTTGTATTTATGATTTAGTTATTCTGCAACACCCTGTCAACCACCCACAGCACTCTAGCATCACAATGAGAACTTTTGCACAGACAAACACAACTCACATTTGACTTTTCTAGCTTTGCATTGTGATATTACATCACAGTTTGCAAACCACTTTCAGAATGTAGCATATTTTTAACAATATCCTCTGAAGAAGTAGACTTTAGCGTAAGAGTACTTATGGAAATATTATATTTTAAAAGAATATACTCTGAATATAATGTTTTTGGACACTTAATTGCATGATATTTACAATTAAATGAAAATTATAGTTTCAATTTATATTAGCTGAGCTTAACTTAAGTATATCTTTATATGTAATTTAGTGCATTTACATTATATTAACCTTAAATTTAATATCAAATATAATCAAGTAAGTTTACAATAATGTGGTTTTTATGTTAGTCAACACTTTAAAAATTAGTATACTTCTTTAAAACATGACAAAAGATTATTAAAATAATTGTTTAAAATGCACTTTAAAGTGAAATGTTTCATTTGACATTTTTACAAAGTGTAGTTTTTAATAATGTACTCATGTGTTTTAAGAAATTTAAGACACTTAAGTGGCCTTTTATTTCATTCATTTCATATTATCTGCAAGTACAATTTATTTCAAAAATATAAGATTTAAATTGCACATTCATTATGACACAAGGGTGCATAAAGAGATGAAATGTGTGAGAAACAAGTTATTAAGCAGTATCAAAATTACCATCCTAATCTTTTACTTTGTCTTGTCTGTTTCTTTGATCTTAGAAAGGCCCTCATCCATAAACCATAAATCCACATTTTCTTTATTAATTTTTTGCTACATTTACTGCAAATTGGACTTTCATCACAATGTAAAAGTCAATATTATTTTAAAGAGAAGTGTTTCTTTTTTTTGTACCCTAAAGGTCCTGCTGACATACGACCAATGAAAAACCTCACAGCTATAGCTGGGCGGGACATGTACATTCACTGTCATGTGATTGGCTACCCATATTACTCCATCAAATGGTACAAGAACTCCAACCTTCTCCCTTTTAATGATCGTCAACGGGCGTTTGAGAACAACGGGACGCTGAAGCTGCTGAACGTGCAGAAAGAACTGGACGAAGGAGAGTACAGCTGCCATGTGTTGGTTCAGCCCCAGCTCTTCAAGAACCAGAGCGTCCACGTCACTGTGAAAGGTAGCCATACTTGACATCTGAAGTAAAATGAGTTAAACGATGTCATTAGAATAGCCTGTTCATTTGGTATAGCAGTATTTAACAATGTTCTCTGGTTGTCGTCAGTGCCTCCCTTCATCCAACCATTCGAATTTCCACGTTATTCCATCGGCCATCGCGTCTTCGTGCCCTGTGTTGTGCGCTC
Organism: Sinocyclocheilus grahami; assembly: GCF_001515645.1. Lineage (NCBI taxonomy): Eukaryota > Metazoa > Chordata > Actinopteri > Cypriniformes > Cyprinidae > Sinocyclocheilus > Sinocyclocheilus grahami. The sequence continues at coordinate 161,812 of NW_015506170.1, forward strand.
AGGTGACCTTCCCATCTCTATCACCTGGGAGAAGGATGGAAAGCCCATTAACGACAGCCTGGGGGTGACCATCGATAACATCGACTTCACCAGCTCCTTGCGGATCTCCAACCTCCAGCGAATGCACAACGGCACCTACACCTGCATTGCCCAAAACGATGCTGCCGTCGTCAAATACCAGAGTCAGCTCATTGTTAGAGGTAAGACTACATGTTAAGCATCCTTTTTGGGAGTACAACGAAGAAACGTTCACAAAGACAGAACTTGAATGTGAACCTGTGGATTTTTTGTAGTTCCACCAAGGTTTAAAGTGCAGCCTCAAGACCAGGATGGAATCTACGGTAAATCTGTCATCTTGAACTGCTCTGCAGATGGAGAGCCGCGGCCAGCTATTGAGTGGAAGTACTCCAAAGGTACATGGCTTCACTGACAACTATTACGTTGCATGCAAAAGTCTTAAAGGGGTCATATGATGCGATTTCAAGTTTTCCCTTCTCTTTGGAGTGTTACAAGCTGATTGTGCATAGATAAGATCCCTGAAGTTGCAAAGACTAAAGTCTCAAAACCAAAGAGATATTCTTTATCAAAGTTAAGACTCTACCACACACCCCTAAAACGGCTTGTTCTAACACGCCCCCACATATCTACGTCACTATGTGGAAATATTTATATTGTCTTTTAAATAACATTCCTAAAACAAGATACATTTACTTTTACACAATTGTGTAAGATAACAATGCATAACTAAATAAATGTAATACACTTAGCTTTCAGATAATATACTTTGAATTAAGTTTAGTTTTCAAATATTTATTTTTTTATTTTTATTTTTATTTTTTACAATTTGCCAGTGGCGAAAAAATAAAATATTACTAATACTAGATCTACTACTAATAATAATAATATAGTGAAAATAATTCTAAATGTGTTCTCTGAAATTTAGTTTTTAATGAATATTTAGATATTTTTAGTAAGAATCAAGACAAAATGATAGCCTTATAATTTTTAAGAACAAACTTAAACATAACTTCACATTTTTAATTTTATTCTAAAATAATTTGCCAGTGGGGGAAAAAAATAAATTAATTTGTAATAGTAGTAATAATAATAATTCAAAATTTGTTCTCTGACATTAATTTTTTTCTTTTTTAATATTTTTACTAAATGATAGCTTTATCTTTTTTAATCATAAACTTCACCCATTTTTTTAAGCAATTTGCCAGTGAGGGAAAAAAAAAACTTCTATAGTAATAAAAATGTATAGAAAAAAATCATTCTAGATACATTCTCTGCCGTTTTGGTTTTCATGGATATTTAGGTATTTTCACTTGAAGTCTAATTATACTGTAGCTTTTTTTTTTGTAAGAACAAACTTAACATGTCTTTTATATTTTAAAACAATTTTCCAGTCTTGAAAAGAAACGAAAAGTATGATGTCACTGAAGTTTTTTAGCACTTTAACTAGAGGACGTCATCTTCTCTGTGCCAGGTGCTGGGGTGCCCCAGTTTCAACCCATCGCGCTAAACTCGGGCTTCAGGGTCCAGCTGCTCGGGAACGGCTCACTGCTGATTAAGCACGTTCTTGAGGAGGACGCAGGTTATTACCTGTGCAAGGTCAGCAATGACGTGGGAGCCGATGTCAGCAAGTCCATGTACCTCAACGTGAAAAGTAAGAAACACTATTTTACTGAGATGTTAAGTGATTGGTTTGACGGTTCACTTTGCAGTTCTACTAAAATTCTTACCCCTCAATCATACATGAATATTTAGGTGTTTGTTAAGAGGTTAGTGAAACACTTTTGTTTGGGTTTTTTGCGTTACTTAAGGACGCAGTTCACAGAGAATTCACAGAGCGTGCGGCCCGTGCGTTATGGATCGGGAACCAACAACCATCTGGTTACTGCCACTCTCGATCCACTGGACTACTCGCAAAACCAATCAAATGTGTGTTTAGGTGACAGCTTTTGTTTTGTCCAGGCTTGGAAATATTTTTTGCAACAATATTGTCAATAGTAAGACTAAACGAGAGTGCATTGTGTAAGGTGAGAGGGTTTCTGCAGTGAAGTCTCTTTGTCTGCCTCAGACACATGTGGGTGTTTATCCACGAGTAGCCAAAAACCTTTTTCCCCCTCATTACACTGTGAACTCCAGTAGGAGCTGACATGTGGAAAAGCATGTGCTTTCAGTGCTCGTGTGTGTGTGTGTGTGTGTGTGTGTGTGTGTGTGTGTGTGTGTGTGCATGTCTCACTTTTTCTGTTTCCACCCACTCTGTAACACTCTGTTACCACACACATACAGTAAACACATAGGAGAGAGAGAGTAATAGAGATTACCTCAGACTATAATTTCATGAAATTCTTCTTCATAGTGCTTGTGCAAGAGGTATTCAATTACAAGCGATCCAAAGTAGATGATAGAATGGGAACAGTACTGTTTATTTTAAAGTCAACATGAAACTTCTCCACAATCCAACTTCTCCACATCCATAATATGATGCATTCAGAGAATATTTTGTGGGGAGGGGGTGGAATAAATAAAAAAAAATAATTGTATATTTATAATTAGACTGTTGTCCAATAGTTTGAGGTTGGAAAGATTTTTCTGTTTTTGTTTTTTGAAAAGTCTCTTTTCAGTGCTGCATTTATAAAAACAAAAATATTATAAAATAGTGCAATTTAAAAATATTTTATAATTTTTTATCTACTACTTTATTTATTTTTTATTTTAAAATGTATTTTATTCCTGTGAGGGCAAAGCAGAAATTTATTTACTTCTGTATTATTATACAGTATTAATTTATAAAAAAAAATAATAATCTTATTGGTCCCAAACTTTTACACAGTAGTGTGTGTGTTTGTTTGTTTATAATATAAAACTAAAAACAAATTATATTTCTGAAATGTAAAACATATAAATATACATACATATAAATATTTATGAATAAGATTTCTATTATATTTAATAAAATTTATTATAATAAAACCTGGAACGTTCATTCCAGGTAAACTGGGTCACTTTTGATTTCCTGTTGACTTAATCAAGGATGTTTATTTAAAATGTAGTAAACTCTTTATACCTTATTGTGTGACTCAAATAAATGCTGAAATCCATTTGATTTAAAAGTGTTTTCTACAGCGTGCGACACAGCAGCTAAATGAACTGTTTTAATGTCGGGTTATCCGTCTATTCCCTGTCTGCCTATGCATGCGGTGGCGGCTGCGTTCTCATTTGATCAGAGTGTGATGTTAGAGAGGCTTATTTTCACACCCTGCTCTTATCAGCACGCAGCAGGAGCTTTCCTGCAGAGCCGCTCTCTCTGCCTAATACAACCTCTTCTTCATCCTCTTTCCCTCCCTCCCTCCCTCCCTCCCTCCCTCGCTCTGTCTCTATTCTCTCTGCCGCTCTCTTTCTCATGTCATGTAACAACACACACACAGAGCTCTGTTCTCCAAGAGATCGATCAGGCTGACAGGTGAAATACTGAGTCGTGTTTGTGCGGAGAGCTCTGCTCCCGGAGACATGGCTCTGTTGTTGTGGCTCGCTGTTGTAACTCGAGTCTCCCTGAGAGGTTTGTTTCAGAGTCCACTGTGATCTCTCCAGTTTACCGCAAACAAGCTCCTCATTAAGATCAGCCGTGATCAGCGCTGAGAGTTCAGGTTGTGTCCCCATGGCCACAAAACAGAAGGAGAGAATTCTACCCATCTGGAACAAAACAGAGAAAATCCTCAAATCCATTCCTCAGTACTCAAACCTAATTACTAGAAGAAGAAAAAAAACAATATCAGGGTTGAGTTTATTTTCTGGAAGTAAGAAATTAACTTCTTAATGAGAAGATTGGAGTACGTGTTACAAGAAAATAGTGTACTGCTTACTGTGCAGTATATACAGTGTATACATTTTATTTTGTTATATTTTAATTTGATCTATTTTTATGGTATCTGAAAAAGACTATTTCATGTATTATATATGCAATTATGAGAAATAAATGACTTTTTATTACCTTTTAATTTTTTAACAGCAGAAAAAGGGTGGAAAAGGGCTTCCATAGGAAGGCTGAGCTGAGTGCATTACATTATGTGATTGAATATTCTGTTGTAAACATATTATGCATATTATGCACAGTATGCATAATATATACTGTACAAATATTGAAAGTAATATGATACAGTAGTATGCTACTTAGAATGTATGTACAAAAACATGTTGATGCTTAATCGTGCAGTGCAATTTTCAGGAAATCCTGCTGATAAAACTATGAGGATCCCAGGAAACTCTCTATATAATAAGACATAATGGTGCATCACGTCAGTGGCTGTTTTACCATGATCCCTCCCCTCTTACGCTCTGATTGGCCGCACGTTTTTCCATTTTCCGCATCATGATGCGACTCATTCGCAAAGCCCAATGATGCAGTAAAGGAGGATATCAGGCTGTGGTGAACACAGCCACTTAACCAGTCAGCTTACTGTTTACCCCAGTGCATCGTGGGCCAGGAGCTGCTGTACACATGCATGTAATCTGCCCGTCAGCCCAGCGAGGCAGAAGGTCTTGGCCTACATCCCCCACACACGGCCCTGAGCGCTGATGAGATAGGGGATGATAGGTGCCCTCAGAAAGCCTGCGGGGAGCCAGGAGTCACTATGAGACTAAGACAGGAGAAACATTACACTGGAGGAAAACTCTGACTCTACATCCAGTCATTCCGGCTTCATTTGTAGCATTATGCAGCCAAGAAATTAAGCAAATGTTAAACACAATATTTTTGGTGAGCGACATGCTGTCACAATTTATACGATTTATTATATATCAATTTGTTTATTAAAATATATTCATATATTTATTATTAATAAATATTTATTATAATAAATATAGCAGAAGTTTTTGGCATTAGAGGCACGTTATCCTTCAGAAACATGCTCAGAAATATGATTCTAATATGCCAATTTGGTGCTCAAGAAACATTTATTTTTATTATCAACAAAGATTAGTATTGTATATTTAAAATTCTAAATAATATAAAAATATTGATGCCATATTTTCTTTTTCTTTTTTTCTTTTTTTTGCTTTAGAGACTTTTTTTGTGTACAGGGGAAACTGGATCATATCCCTGTATCTGCACCCAACATGCGGCAAACGTGTCTCCGATTCCCAGATTTATGTGTGGACTGATAGTTTGGGGTCAAATGTCAGAGAGCTGTGCAAAGCAAACTGTCAATTCTGACCCCTCATGATCTAATTAGACTGATTAGTTTGACAACCCCTCCAGCCTTATAGACGTTAAACAAACACATTGCGTCTTTTCCTCTCGCGCTATTTTTTTTAATCCCGAAAAAGGACAAGATTACCAGCGTCGTCATCCTCCCAGAGAAAGATATTCAGCTCGGATCCATGATACAAACATGCAGGCTCGTAACTGCTCTCCTCTGAAAATCAATTCTGGATGTTTGTTCTATTCTTGTCCTCCATTGACAGCACCCTCTTACAGCTGGGGGAGAGCAGGCAGGCCTAGCTGGTTGGCATGGTAACATGTCCAGGTGAAAGGGAGATGCAGGCTCTCATGGGAGGGGAGGGGGGTGAGGAAAGCAGCCAGGAATCTCTGCGGGCTGGATAGAAACCAGAGGCCGCAGACTCCCACTGCTTCTCAGTCAGCTAGACCTGTCAAGGTCACACATCTGAAAAATCACCTCTGTTTATAGATAGATAGATAGATAGATAGATAGATAGATAGATAGATAGATAGATAGATAGATAGATAGATAGATAGATAGATTGCATTTGTCTATATAACATTTATATAATTTATTTGTCAGTAAATTAAAGTGTCAAATACACACACACACACACACACACACACACACACACATATATATATATGTACACATTTACATAGGTGTGTGTGTGTATATACATAGATACTGTATATATATATATGTATGCATACTTATAATATGATTTTAACAGTTTTTTTAAAGTAGTTGTTTTAACTTATTTTATATATTCATTTATTTTTATATATTGTAATTCATTTGTCAATAACTTAAAAGGATTCATTGTAATTTAATTATTTATTTTTTTGTCAATTTTGTTTTTACCTCCAGACTCTTAATGCATCGTGTTTCCTTCTGGAGCATCAGTGAGCGTTTGAAACATTTGTAATAGCTGCATATGAGTCCCTCAGTTGTCCTCAGTGTGAAAAGATGGATCTCAAAAATCATACAGTCATTATTGGAAAGGGTACAAATGCGCAAAAGATGTTGGAAAACCAAAGAATTTGTGGGACCTGAAAGATTTTTATGGACAAACAAGGGACTCATGAACAACTATCACAAAAAAAAAAAAAAAAAAAACAGCTGTAGATCATCCAGGTAACAACACAGTATTAAAAATCAAGCACATGTAAACTTTTGAACGGGTTCATTTTTATAAACTCAACTATTTTCGCTTGTGGACAACATGTAAACGTCTTTTATGTGAAATATCTTATTCAAGTCAGTACTAAATAAAAAATAACATGCATTTTGTATAATCCCTCTTATTTTGCAGATACTGCTAAGTGTATGTAAAATTTTAACCACAACTGTATATGTATATATATATATATATATATATATATATATATATATATATATATATATAACCAGCGTGGGGG
>NW_015506170.1:169708-176729 GCF_001515645.1 Sinocyclocheilus grahami
CAAAGACATTGGTTAATAGAATGGGATTAAATACATAAAGGATATTTGTGTTGTTTAACATTTAATTATTGCAGGTTTGCGTCGTATTCTGAGTTGCATTATTTTTATTCATTTTGAGGAATACTGAATCTGTGTTTTTTTTTATTTCGTGAGTGAGATGAATTAATTCATATTCATATTTATTTTACAACTACAGTAGCATCTTCTGATTTGTCAACATGGGGACCGGAGAGCTGTCGATCAATAAATTGAAAAAAAAAAAAAACTTGCGTTACTTGTCCGCGTTGGGGAAAGTTACTTTTAAAAGCAATGCATCACAATATTGCGTTACTCCATAAAAAAGTAACTAATTACGTTACTTAGTTACTTTTTATGGAAAGTAATGCGTTACGTTACTTTTGCTTTACAACTACAGTAGCATCTTCTGATTTGTCAACATGGGGACCGGAGAGCTGTCGATCAATAAATTGAAAAAAAAAAAAAAGTAACTAGCGTTACTTATTTGAAAAAGTAACTCAGATATTCTCTTGTAAATTAAAAAGTAATGCGTTACTTTACTAGTTACTTGAAAAAGTAATCTGATTACGTAACTCGCGTTACTTGTAATGCGTTACCCCCAACACTGTATATGACCCTGAACCACAAAACCAGTCTTAAGTCGCTTTTTAGCAATAGCCAAAAAACATTGTATGGGTCAAAATTATCGATTTTTCTTTTATGCCAAAAATCATTAGGATATTAAGTAAAGATCATGTTCCATGTAGATATTTTGTGAATGTATTACTGTAAATATATCAAAGCGTAATTTTTGATTAGTAATATGCATTGCTAAGAACTTCATTTGGACAACTTTAAAGGCGATTTTCTGATTCCAGATTTTCAAATAGTTGTATCTCGGCTAAATATTGCCCAATCCCAACAAACCATACATCAATGGAAAGCTAATTTATCCAGCTTTCATACCATGTATAAATCTCAATTTCAAAAAATTGACCCTTATGACTGGTTTTGTGGTCCGGGGTCACATATAATAAAATAAATAATACAAATAATAATATATGAAAAATATAAACTTTTCCCAGTATTCTATTTTTTTTTTATGTACTTGTATATGCCTTACAGTAATAGTTGTGTGAGTGTGTAAAATAACAGTTTTAACATACAATTTTTTAATTAGTTTTTGTTTTGTTTTACAATTTCCTTTCAAAATGTTAGTACAATCAGTAGTGTGTTTCACAAGTACAAGTGATATTGTTGAGCTTCCATAAATGCATTTAGTCAAACATACTGTAGACTGCAAATTATTTTACTCTCATTAAAAGTGCCCGGATTTGTTTTATAAATAAATGTGCTATGGCCTTTCTTGTAGGATAAACAAGTATCCGGATTGTGTCTGTTTAGGGGTTTATGCGCAACAGACATCCGTATTCTATTAATCTGGTCTCGCCGCTTCCGGTTCAAGCATTTTGCATATGCTTCGTTAAATATGATGCCGTTTTACTCAAGAATGAAAACTGCTACCCAGAGAGACTGTGAGTAAATGTGTGTATTCGTGACACATGCAAGCTCATTTTGGTCCATTTACGACCCCTAAATGAACTAGTAAAAAGAGCCTGAATCAATCAGAGAGGATTCAGAAGAGACGTAAATCACTCCTACAGCCGGAGAGCAAGTTCCTGCCCAGCAACACACAGTTCTTCTGTCTGGATCTCAGGAGAGGAATTAGCACCTTCCCTTTCAGTCCAACTGCTGCTTATAATTCAGCTGGATATTAAAGAAATACATCAACACAGCAATTATGCAGTCATGATGAAGACAGCTCGCAGCCTGAGGGAAGATACAGCTGCCCCTCCAACACAGAGACTACTTCCCTCTTTAGTGTTTTATTCTGGATAATCACATAAGGAGCGAGCGCTCGGCCGCGATAAGAAATAGGATGCCAGTTTAGGCTGCCTGCATCTTTTAGCGGGGGACGGTACAGCTTCATTTTTTTTCCCTCTGATCAAATGTAGTCATTTTAAGAGACTCCTCTCAGTGTTTACAAATGAAAACGCTAGGATTGCTAACAGGGTGGACATAAAGGACTAGCATTAGCATTGCACAGTGACAGCTTACAGTACATAATGATTCAGTCATTTTAACTGTGATATCGTGTGAAATGTTTATATTCATCACACTGATAATATGAAAAAATGATGTTTTTCAGGCTGGTCCTAATGAACATGCAACAATCTAATAAACAAACAGATGTTGCTTCTATCAAGGTAGAAATCATATTTGTTTTATATTTTATTAAATAAGTTTTTTATCACAAAATCACAATAAATCGTAAAATATATAATTAGATTTTATATTTTCAGTTTTCAATTTAATTTTAGTTTAAGTTTTAGTAAGTTTGAATAATGTTATATTTTAATATTTCTCTTTAGATTGAACACTTGTTTATTATTTTTTGTTTTTGTTTTTAGTTTTAGTCATTTTAGTATTTAATCTTCAGTTAGTTGCTAAAACAACATTTTTTATAATTTTTTTATTTTAAAGGGGTCATATGATGCGATTAAAATTTTTCCTTTCTCTTTGGAGTGTTACAAGCTCTTGTTGCATAAAGAAGATCTGTAAAGTTGCAAAGACTAAAGTCTCAAATCCAAAGAGATATTCTTTATAAAAGTTAAGACTTGTCCACGCCCTCCTAAAACGGCTCGTTTAAACACGCCCCCACATGTCTACGTCACTGTGTGGGAAGATTTGCATAACACCGCCCAAATGTTCATTCAAAGAAAGTAGGCCTAACTTTTATTCTCGCTGTAATATTGTTGCCTCCGTCGCTATGTTTTGGAGATGCAGTGTGGTTCGTTGTGAAAGCGAAACTACTTTGTTTGGCCTCCAAAAGAGGACGATATCCGCTTCGTCATGCCTGGAGCTGATCTGTGCTGGTCACTGAGGAAATACATCAACTTCACGCTGTGGATCACCAGATCGGCTTTCACCATGGACGAAGCGGAGTCCAGCCCGGGGTCATCACATGTGGTTGCCGCAAGCCTGCCGGCCGTTCCTCACTCAAGCCCGCTGTGTGTGATGCTGTGTGACGCATTTTATTTCCTGAACAGTTACTTACTGTTTCCTAGTATACAATGGGTCAGTGCTCAAAGGCTGTTATATAAAGTGGGGCAGTTCCAACTTTACAAGTACAGTCTGGCGCTTCTGACTCACAGACTGTAAGTACATTTTTTATATTTAAAGAATTTGCCACTGACGATTCAAACTTTACACGGCGTGATACGTAAAAACAACACGTAAAAACACAGTATAAGTCATTATAATCAGTAATTATGTCCCCACTGGTTGCAACAAATGCCTCGTTTGTAATGGGTTTTATTGTTTTTTTTGTCTCGCTGTGCCGGGAGACGGCATCACAGACAGTGTGTTAAAGGGGCGTTACATTTCTGTCACACGCTTAAGGCATTCAGCCAATCACAACGCACTGGATAGCTGGCCAATCCGAGCACACCTCGCTTTTCAGACCGATGAGCTTTGTAAAAATTGACGCGTTTCAGAAAGGCGGGGCATAGAGGAGCAACAATAATGTACATTATGTTGAAAATAATGTGTTTTTTGAACTTTAAACCGCATAAACACATTTCATTACACCAAATACACCAAATAATGTTTTTTTAGCAACGTCATATAACCCCTTTAAGTTAGTGAGTTTTTCATTTAAAATTTATATTTTATTTATTTCAGAAACCGAAAATGGTGTTGCCTTTTTTTTTTTTTGCCTCTCTTTTCTTTTGTTGTTGTTTTCCCTTTAATAATGATGTCACTTCCTGGAGGATGATGTCATCAAGGAACTGAATTTTTAAAAAGAAACATTGGGAATACAGTATTTCTGATAAATAAAAATTTTTTTCCTTGTTAAATGTGCAGCACTTGGATAATGTTGCTTGATATAATGTGACAAAAGACTGAAAAACAATTTTGATTAAATATATATGTAAATAAATATGTGGGTTTTAATATTCTAAAAATATTTATATAAAAAAAAAGTATTAAGTACATTTAAAAAAAATCATAAAATATAAAACAGGCCTGAAAAAAAAAAAACATTGTCATGCAATTTTATTTATTTATTTTTTGCTGCTGAGCTGAGAATTGCTGGAGTGAATAAGAGATGACATGTAAACGGTCGGGACTTTCAACCTGACACACTCAATCACATCACACGCTGTACCGGCGCTACCACGTACCCGCCTGGCGCTCTGCTCCACTCCCCCAATGCATGCCTGTGAAGAACCTGGACAGGCGCGCGTGTGTGTGTGTGTGTGTGTGTGTGTGTGTGTGTGTGTGTGTGTGTGTGTGTGTGTGTGTGTGTGTGTATGTGTGTGTGATGAAGAAAGAGGAGTAATAACTGTACTTCATTCACATTCAATCTTGTTATTGCCATAAAGCTGTAAAACATTTACCTTGTCTGGAGTAGTAAAGTGTTCTGATCCTCGCTGTTGCAAAACGTTACATGACATTTGCACAAATGTAAGTCAAAAGTCGTTGATGTCATAAAAAAAACTTGTTCGGTTTGATCTGCAGTGATGGCATTTGTCATCATGATGCATGTTCATTTCTCTCTCTCAGTTCCAGCCATGATAACATCATATCCCAACAACTCACTGGCAACGAAAGGAGAGAAGATAGAGATGAGCTGCAAGACGCATGGTGAGAAGCCCATCATGGTTAGATGGGAGAAGGAGGTGGAAAAGGAAAAGCAGTCACACATGATCAATCCAGACATGTGGCGGCACACGGTAATGGTCAAGAACGTCGGCGACGAGGTCGTCTCCACCCTGCAGGTCAGATTCTTCATTTGTGCATTGTCATGCTTGGCCTCTTCGATGCACATATTTCAAAATGAAACAACCCTTCACACTTAGTCCAAAATGTTATACTGATGCTCCTAATTCATTAACGGTAAAGAGGTCTTTCAGGTACACATACTTACTGTTATATTTTAAAAGTAAAAAACTATAGAAAATAATATATTGATATATTTATTCATATAGTAATTTATTATAGTTTACAGGTAACACTTTACAATAAAGTTCACAAGTTAACATTAGTTATAGCATGAACAATATTCTACTGCATTTATTGATCTTAACTAATGTTAATTTCAACATTTACTAATGCATTATTAAAGTTGTACTTGTTAACATTAGTTAATGCGCTGTGAATTAACATGAACTAACAATGAACGACTGTATTTTAATTAACTAACATTAACAAAGATAAATCAATATTGCAATAGATGTATTGTTCATTGTTTGTTCATGTCAATGAATACATTAACTAATAGAGCCTTATTGTAAAGTGTTACCAGTTTATATAATAAATGAATACAAATTCAACTTGAATAATATACAAAATATATAGACTGCAGCCTAAAAATGCTCACCAATGGATAATTTGTTATTTATTTTTTATATTTTATATAGATAGATAGATATTATACTGTGTGTATATTTGACTGAAAAAAATCATTTCAACCAATTTATTAATAAATATATGATAATAATGTTTATTTTATGTATATAAAATTGGTTATTTGTTTTATTATAATTATTTATAATATTTAACATTTATATTACTAAAATAAATAAATGAACAAACTATATAAAATGCAATGTGTATGGTTTTTAAATATTGTTGTATTTACTAATATTATTTAAATGGTAGTTTGATAAAGAAATTTATATTATATTGAAATATATTTGACTACAAAAATTATTTCAAGCATATAAACATAAACCACAAATGCAGGCATAAATGAAACAAAATCAGTCCAAACTTTTAAGTGGTATTTTTTTTATTTGTATTATTATTATTTTATAGATAGTGTTTAACCATTGGATATAAGAATATGTATTTTTAATTCATGTTTTTGTTGTTGTTTGTTTTTGCACTTTATATTTATGTGACGATATACAGTATATATATATATATATATATAGGTGTACACTCTTAATTAGGTTCCAGAAGTGGGGTTTTTAAAGCAATGCTAAAGAAGAACCTTTCATTGATAATTTCCTAAAATAACCTTTTTTTTCCCCTTGCGTGAACAACATTTTTATTATCTAACAAATGTTTATGGAATAGAAAGGTTCCATGGATGCCAATTAAGAGTACATGCCAATATATGAGGTCTTGCTTATAAACACTATCATTTCATCATCTGCAGGCACCGCTGAAACATCTCCAGAATGGCGTGATCAGGGGGTATCAGGTGTGCCATCGAGAGCACTCCATAAACGGCAGTCACCAGTTCGTCTGCATCAGCATGGAGGCCACGGGTGAGACAGAGTCCCTGAGCCTCAACAACCTGAAGAAGTTCACAGAGTATGAGGTGGTGGTGCAGGCCAGTAACAGTGCCGGCCCGGGACCTGCTTCCAGTGAAGTCCGGGCCACAACAATGGAAGATGGTAAGCCATTGTAATCATTCACATGATGCAGCAAATTTTAGTCCCTCAAGGTAATAGCTTTCATTTTTTCTTTTTTTTAAACCAACCATCAAAAATACCATGATATTCACCAAGCACATTTGTAATATTTGCTGCCATCTAGTGGATACTGGAGATGTTTACAGTGCTTAAAACTTCTGTAAGGACTGTCAACCCAATTCAAGTTAATTCATCAATTTCAATTTCTTTCACACCTACTGTACACATTCTGAGCCAATGAGTAATTAGGCTATTTATTTTTTCTATATTTCTCTTGTGTTCTCAGTACCCAGCAGAGCTCCAGAGAAAGTTGTGGCCACCGCTGCTTCCCCTGAAAGCATCTCTTTGTACTGGCAGACTCCGTCCAGGGAAGCTCTCAACGGCGTTCTACAGGGTTTCCGTATCATCTACTGGGCCAATCTACTAGACGGAGGTACAGCTCAGAACCTAATGAGTTTAATGTGCCTGAAATAGCATTCGTTAATATTTATAGAGAGAGCATGAATAATGTATAGAATAATATATATATATATATA
>NW_015506170.1:177079-183407 GCF_001515645.1 Sinocyclocheilus grahami
GCGTTCGTTAATATATATAGAGAGAGCATAAATAATATATAGAAAAATATATATATATATATATATATATATATATATATATACACACACATACATTTGAATAATAATAAATTGTAATTTATGCATACACACACACAGAGTACATTAATTATGAATAATAACAAAGTATAATAAATAATAAATTTATATATAATGTACTTTATTATATTTTATTACTTTTTATAATTGGTATGTGTGTACACACAGACTAATTATTATTATTATATATAATATATTATTTATACACACTGTAATTATTTATAGTGTGTATAAATAATAATATAATATAATAAAGTAGTATAAAGTGAGAGATTATAGAGATATATTATTATATATAACTATTATTATTATTATTATTATACACATTTTGCATCCTTGGACCACTAGAGGGCAGAATATACCTTTTCAACTGGGAATTCTTCCTTTTAAAGCCAAAAGAAACTGCATTTCAATATTCACATATGGGCATTATGCATATTGGTATTAAGTTTATTTTGGCTTAAAGAGGAAGAATTCCCAGTTGAAAAGGTATATTATATAGTGTATACTATATAGTGTGACAGATTAATATTGCATCCCAAATCATAGCACATTAGCATGCTATTTTCACATTTTAAAGTATGCTTTTTAGGATAATGTTATCCACAACCTGGTCTCTGATATCAATACATGCATCTATGCAAGGACTCTGTAGTACCAATATGCAATTTTATGTCTAGTACCGGCATACTGGCTTACTACATACTGAAATACATACCTAATGTCATCCCCAATGCAGTAAGTAGTCTCTTTTCATAAGTGTTGTGCCAGTCAGTTGTCTGAATAGGCCTCTCATGAGTGATTTAGACTGTGAGGTTAGTTAATCGATCACTCAGCGCTGCAGCACACAAACCAGAGAGCAACATAACACATTCTGCACACCTGTTTAATTGGCTGCTTTATGGCTCTCGATCAACTTGTGCTCAGTAGAACAAACTCAAAGCACACATTATGTCAATCCGGCTCTTTCCAGGAGCTATTTGCTTATAAATTGCCTTATTATGAAGCAGTAGAATTCAGCCCGGGCAAATCGGGGACAAAGCACCGAGCAGCAAAAGACAGCGGTTCTTTTCCATCCAACAGCAGCAGCAGCAGCTAGAGTGCTAAAGGAACTATAGATAGCAGGAAAAAATGGAGACATTAAAAATTTGAAACCTGCAACTTTGCTGGATAGCTGCAGACAGTCTCAGTGTCTGCCCTATATCCTTCATGGGTGTGCATTGTTCATTATTTAACAATATTTTGAACAATGTTGATAACTAAACAGTTGCTGGGTGTCATCGACTTCCATAATATTTTTTTCCCTACTATGGAAGTCAAATGCTATCAGTAATAGCGATGTGCACTACAACTAATAAGTTGTTTAAATGGAAATTGTGTAACCTTTTGGAATAATTAATCTATGAATCAAACAGTCAAATAATTCCAGATACCTTATTATTCGAGTTGTTATGAATAGTTCAGCCATAAAACTCTACTCGCATTCTAATTGGTTCATTCAATTCAATGTTCCCAGCCAATCGGATTCGCATACTCATTACCGTTTACCTATATAACCAGGACGTATACAGTGAATGCTATGTCCGCGCGCTATGCGTGTCCTCATCCTAGCCCACCGCCTCCCCAACACCACCTGCCTAGATCTGCTACAGGGATTTTCCTTTCTTTAGCAGCAGCAGCATGTTTCCTTTTAATTTTATGATCCGAGCATTTAGCAGAAGCAAACCTACTTGCTCTGTAGCAGCAGCGTAGCAGATCTAGTCCGCCGAGACCAAACCTATGCACATTCTATTTACATTAATAAAGATTTTACAATCTATCCCGAGACTTCTCATGACTGAACTTATTTTCCATTAAACCGTTAAAGTTTACAACACTGACAGCAACAAAAGCAGCAGACGTGCTGAATGAAAATGCAAATTCACTCTCTGACTTTAGGTGGCGCTTTTGGACAAGCAGAAACATAGCGGTTACCATGGTTGCTGCGCTGATAAACACTTATTTTATTAGGCATTATGCGAAGATAACAAAATAAAAATGTCAAATAAATCTTTCTAAAGTCAGTTCCTTTTCATTCATAATGTTTCCCCATTTAAACCAGTAAATACGCTCCCATACCTTGCTTGTCCAAAGACTTTAGATGGCTTGTCTTCCAAGCCGACATTTCTGAGCAGGCACTGAGTGACACAAAAAAAAGTGCATGTATGCAAGGTCTGAGGTGAAATTAAATTAATTTGTTATCAATTCCAGATATCCACTTTTCAAAATAGTGTATTATTTTTTTTTAAGTAATATTAAAATGATTACATTTCGACAAGTTGACTAGTATTTCCAATGTCGACTAGCAGCAGCGGTTCCATTTAGTCTACTGGTCGGCTATTCTCACACATCCCTCAGCAACTGTTTGGTTACCAGCATTCTTCGAAATATATATATTTTTATGTGAGTAAATGATGATAGAATTTAAATTTTTAGGTGAACTATCCCGAGCACCTTTTTGCAACAGTGATTCAATAGTTTATTTTATATGACCACATTTTTTGACCTTCTCTCCGGTTTTGCCACAATATCATAATTTCACACCAGTATGGTATTATCGCTGGGCAAAAGCCTTTTAATATAATAGAAATATTTTTGCTTAATTTGGGCCTTTGAATAAAATTGAGGAGTTTTTTTCTCGAGTGTGAGCTCCATAATTTATAAGAGCCATAAAAGCCTGGTGTATGATCTATGAATGTTTACATTTTCTTTTTATATTTTGTCTAAAGGTTCAGTACACTTTTCTATTTTATAAAAGTGCATTTTTATGACTTTTATTTGTGTCAGGCATTACAGGGTTAAAATTGCATTTCCTTTGCAAAGCCTTTTTTTTTTAATTTACAATAAATATTGTATAATATCAATGTTCACTTAATTTTAGAAATCTCATTGGCTGGCAGTAGTATTGTGCTTATTATATCAGTTGACAGAGAGTCTTAAGAACGATTGTAAAGTCTTGTTGTTTATACAGAACTAGGGGAAATCAGAAACGTCACTACCCAGAAGGCCCAGCTGGAGCTGGAGGGTCTGGAGAAATACACCAACTACAGTATCCAGGTGCTGGCCTTCACCAGAGCAGGAGACGGAGTACGCAGCGACCAGATCTACATCCGCACCAAAGAGGACGGTACGACTGGCAGACGTCCATTCTTTCAGTCATGCAAAAAAGATCTTCTGTTGTGGAACTTCACTACTGTCAAATTTTGTCCTTCTGTTTGCCAATCTGTTAAAAAGTTAGTAAAGATCTCTCCAAACTGCCTGAATCTTTTTTCTGCAGTGCCAGGTCCGCCCGGCGGGGTGAAGGCAGCTGCAGCCTCCAGCTCTGTGGTGTATGTTTCTTGGCTCCCGCCGCTGAAGCTGAATGGTGTCATTAGGAAATACACAGTCTTCTGTTCCAGCTCGTATCCCACGGTAAGACTACTGCTCTCATACTAACAGGAGAGATATCAGGCTGGCTATTAAGTCAGTGTTAAACAGCGTGTGGGAGTGCAAAGGATTTTAGCACAGAGCCGGAACTGTGCCATGGAGCTAAAGGTGATGTTTATATAGCTTCTACTATGTGACACAAATTGTGACGCTGTCGACCTGTTAATCTGTCAACCGATGGAAGACACAACAAGGACTAACCATCAATCATTTGTTTTGGGTCTCGTTCAGGTGGTCAGTGAGTTTGAAGTGGCCCCAGATGAATTCCTGTACCGGGTTCACAATCTCAGTCGCAACAGGAAGTACAGCATCTGGGTGATGGCGGTGACTGCGGCCGGCCGGGGGAACAGCAGTGATGTCATCACCGTGGAACCTCTGGCAAAAGGTGAGTCGATTACCTTTGTTCTTCAGAAGCAAAGCAGCTGGTCTTTGGTTTTAGGGGGATGTTTTTAAGTTAAACCTCTTATTCAGTCATTCTGTAAATCACCCATTCTGGAGTAATTAGTTGTATTTTGAGTTCTTTTGGGCCTTCCCATGAGGAGCATGCCAATAAGCCATGAGCATCTTCAGATCCAAAAATATGTCATAGTGTACCAAAGTATATGGGAAAATATTTTGAAATATACAGTGACTTTAAATTATTGAGGGACTTTATGGTGGAGACATTTTAAAACATCTGAGGACCCTATCATACACACGGTGCAATGCGGCGCCAAGTGTTTTTTGCTAGTTTCAGCCCGACGCAGTTGTCATTTTCACGTCCTGTGCCACGTTGTTTAAATAGCAAATGCATTTGCGCCCATTTGTGCGCCCATGGGCGTGCTGGTCTGAATACGAGGTGTGTTGAGGCGCATTGCTGGCGCGTTGCTATTTCGAGGCAACTGAAATAGACTGTGCCGTTGACCAACAAAAACCTGGTCTAAAGTCTGACGCAATTTTTTTGTTTTGTTATTTAAAGAGCGCGTTAGTAATATAGCTATAGCTATAACTATAGGCGGGTGCACAATGCACGTACACTTTGCTTATTACACACACAGGGATGCGCAGCAGCACACAAACATTATTAAAAATTAAAGGATTAAAATGTAAATAATTATTATTTTGTACATAAATATAAAAATGCCTACATGTCATAATGGATAGTCTTTGCATGTATCAGAATCACGCGCACGAGCAGAACCGTTCCCTCACTAGAGAAGCGTTCAGTTTTTTCGCTTGTAAATTCCTCCATGGCGCGAGCGCAACTGGCTTTTAAAGGGAATGAGAGATGAGACTGATTTGTTTATGGCATGTTACGCCCAAAACACACCCATTACTCGTTAAGAGAATAGGGACAACCATTGTAGACAATCTGCCGGGCGCGTGGATTCGGTCACGCCCTAAGCACAATTGCGCCGTGCGCTTTAGACCATGCACTTAGAGCATAAAAAGAGGGCCCTGAATGTCATTGCAGTAAAAAAGAAATAAATAAAATAAAAAATCAAACCAATTGGCATCTGCGAACAAACGCTGCAGGAGCTTTTAGCAAATCTAACATCACTTTTCTGAGCCATTTTAGCAATGACTTTTAACATTTAACATTTTAATGAAATATTTTGTGTCTTTCTATGAAATAAACAGCATTTGAGGAGAAAATATTCTGCTATCTAATGTAGCAACTTAAATAAATAAAAATACTGACCCCAAACATTTGAATGGTAGTGTAAGACGGTGTAATTTGCAATGATTGTGTTCTATACCAAAATTGTGAGATGTTAAGCTTTCATAAAATCAATAAAATAATCAGTTGTGGTGTTATTTTAATCTTGTGGTGTTTTTTTTTTTTTTTTGTGGCAGCTCCTGCCAAAATCCTCACCTTCAGTGGTACTGTTACAACACCATGGATGAGGGATGTTATTTTACCCTGCAGGGCGGTCGGAGATCCACCTCCTGCCATTAAATGGCTGAAAGAGAGGTAAATACACCTATTCATGGGCGCAGACAAGAATGTACAGAACATACACTCACAAAAACAATATTAACATGAGTATGAGCATGTGATTTAAGGCAAACATGCTAACAATGTATGCTGAGTTCAGTATTATAACAGTGTATGCTGAGTTCAGTTTTATAGCGAAGAACATACTGCAGTGCAGCTCTAGCCTTTCATTAAGAGCAAACACAAGCATCTGAATACCTATGAGTAGAATCAGTCACTGGGGAATGCTGGGAAATGTCAAACTCTGCCCCTCTCATTGACGATTCACACTGTTTCTCGTCAGCGGGAGCCCGGCCCCTGCGGTCATTGATGGAAGACGCAGTATCCATGGAAATGGCAGCTTCGTCATTAAGACTGTGAAAGCAGAGGATTCTGGGTATTACACGTGTGTCGCTAGCAATAACTGGGGAACGGATGAAATAATTCTGAACCTTCAGGTTCAAGGTGAGGTGTGAAAGTCGGGCAGGATGGGCCCTTTCTGTATAGCCTCCTCAATGTGTCAGTTATTAAGCAGTGTTTCTCACTGTATAAATATCATCTTCAGTCCCCCCTGACCAACCTCGACTCACTGTGACCAAGACAACCACCACATCCATTACTGTGTCCTGGATACCAGGAGACAACGGTGGGAGCTCCATTAGAGGTGAGCCGCTTCCACCTTCAGCAGAGAAAAACAAAACAGAAAAAAAGAGAATAAAACTGTGTTCCATCTTTCAACTGATCATGATGCAAAAATCTTTCTTTCTTTTTTTTGGCATATTGTATTAAAATCGGTTTCGTTTTTGTAGGGGGAATGGCAAAAAAAAA
>NW_015506170.1:184911-225685 GCF_001515645.1 Sinocyclocheilus grahami
TATATATATATTATATATTGTGTTTTTAACAATTTTAGAAACCCAGTCCACACATTCATGGGTGGTTTAAAATCCGATTCAAATCAGATAGTTTCCCTTAAATTAATATAAAATTGAATTAATGTGTGATTACAGTTGTGTACCTACAGGCTTGAAGCTTTGAATGTGGCTCATTCAAACAGAATTGAGATCATAATCATAATTAGTTTTTGTTTTTAAAC
Source organism: Sinocyclocheilus grahami (assembly GCF_001515645.1). NCBI lineage: Eukaryota > Metazoa > Chordata > Actinopteri > Cypriniformes > Cyprinidae > Sinocyclocheilus > Sinocyclocheilus grahami. The sequence goes on from NW_015506170.1 coordinate 185,133, forward strand.
TCTGTTATTACATAATCTGCATCAGTTTTTGCACTGACGGATTTATTTATGAATAATCTGGCCATTTGGTTTGGTATCCATCAAATTCAGAATAATAAGAAAGAAATGTTATTCAAAAGTTGTTTGTTTTTGAAAGAAATTAGTACTTTTATTCAACAAAGAAGCATAAAAAATGTATCATGGTTTCCATAAAAATATTAAGCAGCACAACTGTATGCAACATTAGTAATAAGAAATGTTTCAGCAGAAAATCAGCATATTTGAATGATTTCTGATGGATCGTGTGACACTGAAGACTGCCTGCTGAAAATTCCGCTTTGCATTACAAGAATAATTTATATATAAAAATAAAAAAATTTGAAATTGTAATAATATTTAACAGTTTTACTGTATTTTTGATTCAATAAATACAGCCTTGGTAAGCATAAGAGACTTCAGAACATTAAAACATCTTATCGCCCCCAAACTTTTTAACAGTAATGTAAATATAAACCGATTTTTCATAACTGCCATTGCAGTGATATACTGTAAAATCCCTCATATCATGATGTCAGAATATGAAACTTAAACTGCATGTCATTCTGCATTAGTAAATTAAATATAAAGTGGCACCTGAAAATGGGTGTGCACTTACAAGACACAACATGTTTAAATGCGTAAAATACAGCAATGTCTACAATGAATCCGTCCTCCATTGTCACACTGACAGCAACTCGGTGTGGAAGAAAACAACTCAGATGAAGTCATTACTATAGCAACTGATGTGGATGAGCTGGATATAAAGTGCATTGAACAAATGGATCCAATTGCATTGCGTGAAAAATGACAGTCAATCCTAAAGAATCAAATAAATTCAAAACAAAGATTTGTTTTTATGAATTAATTCCATGTCTGTCTTCATGCAGGATATATTCTGCAATACTCAGAGGACAACAGTGAGAAGTGGGGAAGTATTTCCATTAGTCCTAGCGAGCGTTCCTACCGTCTGGAGAACCTCAACTGTGGCACCTGGTACAAGTTCACGCTAACGGCTCAGAATGCTGTTGGTCCAGGCCGAATAAGTGAGATAATTGAAGCAAAGACTCATGGGAAAGGTGTGCATTTTGTTCTGTAAACCCAATTTCTCAAATAGTTGTAAGTAATTGTTCAAAGTAGTGATCACAAACACCCTTCTTGTTCTCCTTCATCGTCTTCACCCATCACAGAGCCACAGTTCTCCAAAGAGCAGGAGCTGTTTAATAGCATTAACGGAACATGTGTCAAACTCAACCTGATTGGCTGGAATGATGGCGGTTGTCCAATCACCTCCTTCACTCTGGAATACCGTCAATTGGACAGCCCTGTGTGGACCAAAGTGAAGTGCACGTCTCTTACGAAGAGCTTAAACCTCCAGGACCTGCAGGAAGCCACTTGGTACGAATTGCAGATGAAGGTGTACAACACCGCAGGGTTGGCTGAGAAGCGTGTCAAATTTGCTACTTTGAACTACGACGGCAGTAAGCGAAGTTTGATGGATCACCTTTACAATAAATTTGAATTATTTGTTTGCACTTTAAAATATTAAATGTGTTTTCAAAAGGCACCATTCCTCCGCTGGTGAAGACGGCGGTGAAGGACCCGGTGAAGAAAACCAGCAACGAGGGGATGAAGATGATGGTGACGATCTCTTGCATTTTGGTGGGAATGGTGCTGCTCTTCGTCCTGCTGATGGTGCTGAGGAGGAGGAGGAGAGAGCAGAGGCTGAAGCGGCTCAGGGGTCAGATGGTTTTCACAGCTCTTAGCTACAGATCAGAGCGTTTTCAAAGAGAAGGTGTAGATTCGTAGGCGTAAATACAGACAGCATATGTTACCATTTGAGATTTTACTCCTATCAGCCTTATTTTTCATGACTCGATAGTAGTTCCATTTTCAGTGTATGTTACTAAAGCTTATTGTTTTTTCCACAGATGCAAAGAGTTTGGCTGAAATGCTTATGAGGTAAACATGATGATTTTCAGTTTCGTTTTTTTAAAGCATAAACACCCCAAAATTCTAATTTTGTCATTTATTCGCCCTCATTTCATTCCAAAACTATATAATCTTTTTTCGTCTATGCAATAGAAAATAAGATATTTTGAATAATCTCTGAGCTGCTCTTTTCCACTCAGTGAGAGCATAATGATCCAAAATGACTAAAAGCATCATAAAAGTAGTTCATACGAGCCACTGTTCCAAATCTGCTGAAGCCATACAATAGAATCAGTGTTTTGAACCGATTCATTGTAACTGTTCCAAAGCATAATATGCACAAATGGATCAAACTTAAGTGAAACAAACTCAACACTCATAATATTTAGATTTTTTTGCACCCTCAGATTCCAGATTTTCAAATAGTTGTATCTCAGCCAAATATTGTCCTTTCAACAACAAACCATACATCAGTGGAAAGCTAATTCATTCAGCTTTCAGATGATGCATAAATCTCAATTTCGAAAAATTTACCCTTATGACTGGTTTTGTGGTCCAGGGTCACACATAATCTTCTGAAGCAAAACAACAGAATCAGTTTCTTTGAACAGATTCATTGTAATGGACAGTTCATGCACAAATGAATCAAACTCTCTCAGCACTGTATTAAAAAGCAAGCACCAATAGTTCATACAACTCACTATATTCCAGATCTTCTTAAACAAATCACTAGAATCAATTTCTCTGAACAGATTGACTGTAATAGACACTTCTAAAGAATATTATGCACAAATGAATCAAACTCTATCAGCATTTTGTTTAAAATCACCATCAAATAGTTCATTTTCCAGAACTGTCTGTAATAGATATAATTATGCACAAATGTATCTAACGTCAATTAATCAAACTCTTTTAGCATTTTATTAAAAAGCATCAAGTAGGTCATATGACTCACTATATTCCAAATCTTCTGTCATTCCAAATCTTCTGAATCAGTTTCCATGAGCAGATTCACTATAATAGACAGTTATAAAGAATATTCTGCACAAACTAATCAAATTCTATCAGCATTTTATTACAAAGCACCATCAAGGTGTTCATACGACTCGCTATATTCCAAATCTTCGGAAGCAAAGCAATAGAATCAGCTTTTTGAACAGATTCACTGTAACAGACAGTTCTAAAGAACATTATGGAGAATTGAATCAATAATAAACAGATTTGTGTAATAAATAAACCACAAAAGGCTGTTGCTTCAGAAGATTTTATGGATTTAGGATGCTTTTACATTGACTTTTTTGTTTGACAGTCCTTGGTTGCCATATTCTTACATTATATTGAAACTGCAGCTGCGAAATTCTTTAAAATATCTTATTTTGTGTTCCACAGAGGAAAAAAATCATATAGGTGGGTGAGCAAATAATGAACTTTTCCTTTGATGGCTCACATGTCATGCTGACTTTGTATAAGCGGATATGTTATTCTCAGGCTTGTTGTGTTCTTCTCCAGTAAGAATACAAGGCCTTCAGATACCATGAACAAACAACAGCAGACCCTCCGCATGCACATCGACATTCCCCGAGCGCAGCTGCTCATCGAAGAGAGAGACACCATGGAAACAGTGGGTGAGTAACAACCTAAACATTTGTCTGAGCAACAATGATACTATAGGGATCTCTAATAGTTCCATCTCTCCCTTCCCTGTTAGACGACAGATCAACAGTGCTACTGACGGATAACGATTTCGGAGAAACTGCCAAACAGAAGTCTGCTACCGTTACGCACTCTGTCCACTATCAGTCTCTATCGCAGGCCACAGGCCCGCTGGTGGACGTCTCTGACGTCCGACCTGGGACGAGCAAGAGCAGTCTGTCGAGTAAGAAAGAAACTTCTTAACACATAAATAATAGAGTGGCTATTTGATCATACTGTTTAACCGAGCATTTCGGAACCATCCCCAGATCCCACTTCTCGCCGTACAGCTAAAGCTGGTCCTGCAGCCCGTAACCGCTATGCCAGTCAGTGGACGCTGAATCGTCCCCACCCTCCTGTCTCCGTCCACACTCTAAGCACGGACTGGAGGCTGGGAACACCCAGAGTGGCCGGTTCAGTGGACAAAGAAAGCGACAGCTATAGTGTCAGTCCATCACAGGACACAGGTTAGTCTGCTACACTAACAACCAGCCTACACTGTATGTACAGCTTGAGCTTTTGTTAGGTTCTTTTTTTGTTGGCTTGACGCGTCATTACAGCTGGGTACTAAAATTATCTTATCAGCCTTTTTACAATATTTAGTATATTTCTTAATATTTATGTGCTTGCTGTTTAAAAAAAAACACAATAAAGAATGGTATTTAATTTTTTATGCATGAATATAAAACTACAAAGAAATAAACAGTAATGTTTACATACTTAAACCACTTTAAAGCACATAAATGGCATGCAGGAACATCCATGAAATTTATGGACTCAATCGAATCATTCAATAAATTCTGAACATATTTATTGTAACAGGCAATTCTATAGAATATTATGTGGAAAATTAATCAAACTTCAGTAGTCTATCAGCATTTTATTAAAATACAATACTGTTCAAGCGTTTGGGGTCAGTAAGATTTTTATTTTATTTTTTTTAAGAAATTAATACTTTCAGGATATTTTTATTTAATTTTATTTGTATTACTATTTTTTTTGTACTTTATATTCATCAAAGAATCCTAAAAACAATGCATCATGTTTTTCACAAAAATAATAAGAAATGTTTCTTGAGCACCAAATCTCATTATATTAGAAGGATTTCTAAAGGATCATGTGACACTGAAGAGTTATTTCTGCTTTTCCATCATAGGAATAAATTACATTTTAAAATATATTAAAATAGAAAACAATTATTTTCAATTGCAACAATATTTCACAATATTACTGTTATATATTTAATCAAATAAATGCAGCCTTGGTGAACATAAGAGATGTCTTTCAAAAACATTTTTTAAAAAATCTAATTATTTATTCTCAAAAGATACTCAATGGCCAAATAATAAAAATAATTTTAAATGATCACAAAATTTACAGTGTCAATTTTTTTTATGAGCAATAAAATCATATCAAGTATCATATCAAAGCTAATACATGCTAGAAGTTCCTATAGTTAATGATGAGTTCTGACCTGCTGTGTTCAGACCGCGCTCGCAGCAGCATGGTCTCCACCGAGAGCGCGTCTTCGACGTATGAGGAGCTGGCCAGAGCCTATGAACATGCCAAGATGGAGGAACAGCTACGACACGCCAAGTTCACCATCACAGAGTGCTTCATCTCAGACACATCCTCCGAGCAGATGACCGCAGGCACCAACGATTACACGGATAGTCTGACCTCCAGTACACCGTCAGAATCAGGCATCTGCAGGTTCACTGCCTCACCACCCAAACCCCAGGACGTCTGCAGGGTGATAAACATGGCCGTACCCAAGGCCCACAGACCAGGTGAGACTGCTGGTGGGAAGTAATGACTCTAAACTCAATTTCAGCCAATTGGAGCTGTTCTTAATAACCTTGAGTTAATATTTAAAAAGCTGGTGGAGCTATTTTCAGGAATTATATGCATTCTAAAGATGAGGTCACATTTTTTCAGCAAGTTTTTGTTTTTGTTTTTTTGGGGCAAAATCCAGTCATTCCAAAAGGAATTCACAAAAGCAATCTGGAATTTTGTGTTAATGCGAATGATTTTCCAATTTCGCAACTGTTACAAATTGGTTGCCACTTAACCAACAGAAAGCAGCTTGGTTTGAAAGTGACTTCTTTGTGAGCTGTGCTGAATACTTCCTAAATTATTGATAATGGATCTTTCTCCCCCACAAAATTTCACTAATTTGACAGCACATAAAGCCTAAATTATGCTGCCTTCTAAGATTCAGCCAAAATCTAAGGCAGAAATGCATGTATCCTTTGTGGATGAGGCAATTCCAGAATGGATTGTGATATTGATTAAAAAAAAAGAAACATAGCTCAATCTCATTAAAATGTCAGTTTTACACAATATTTCTGTGCGCTTTTAAAATGTTTAGAGTATTACATTCTTAGATTAGCAAAATTCTAATATCAAACTCCATTCAAAGTCAGTTGTGAATAGAGTTTCTCAGAATGCTTCATGAGAAGAGCGTGCTCATCTTGTAATTTGACCCAATCGTGCTGGGGAAAAAAAACAGCATAAGCCTTAGCTGGTCCCCCAGTCTGGTTTGGATGGTCTGCTGGCTGGTTTGGGAATGGTCTTTTTAGCTGGTCAGGCTGGGAGACCAGCTAAACCAGGTAAACAGAATCTTGGCTAGACTCAGAGACCAGGTTAAACCATCCGTCCTTCGGATGAGACATTAAACCGAGGTCCTGATTCTCTGTGGTCATTAAAAATCCCAGGATGTCAAATTCGCCCATTGGCCTCTGATCATCATGGCTTCCTAACAATCCCCATATCTACTGATTGGCTTCATCACTCTGTCTCCTCTCCACCAGTAAGCTGGTGTGTGGTGGGCGTTCTGGCGCACTATGGCTGCCGTCGCATCATCCAGGTGGATGCTGCACACTGGTGGTGGATGAGGAGATACCCCCTGACAATATAAAGCGCTTTGAGTGCCTAGAAAAGCGCTATATAAATGTAATTAATTATTATTATTATTATTATTATTATTATTATTATTATTATCTAAGACCGGCTAACCAGCTGGTTAAAGCCTATTTTTTGCAGGGAAAAAATTAGGTGCTCATGCTGCAAGATGCTAAAAAACATTAATGCCGAGTTCACACTGCACAATTTTAGCCCGATTTTTCACTCGCCGACAGGTTTTGCGAAATCACCGACAAATACCCAAAATCGGAGGCAAATCGGTGCTCGTTCACGTGAGTGACAATCACGCAGTGTGAATTATCAAAGATGCGATCTGAGGGAATCGCCGACGCCCGTGAAATATTTGGCATGCTAAATATCTGGAGCTGTCGGCGATTCACAATCACGCTGTGTGCAATGAGTTCTGACTGAAAATTACATCGGCAATGACCTACAGCCAATGAGAGACCAAGATACAGGGCAGCGGGAAGTTCGGGGAGGAATTATATGAAATGTAGTTTGCGGACCAGTGTTGCCAAATCCGCGATTGCCGCCGGTTGTTTTTTATGTCAGCAGGTTGAAGCGACCCCAATAACGTGATATTTAGGCCCTGGAATGTGAATTGTACCAGGAGAACCCCACCAAAAAAAAAATTATTTTACCCCCGAAAGCGATTTTTACTGGGGGACCCCCTCGAAAGCAATTGGGCTATTTTCAGGCTAGTTTTCAGTAGTAATTGGGCAGGTTTTGTAGCAAAAAACCTGGCAACCCTGCACCAGACAGAGCTGTCGGCGATTCTTCCTATTGTAAAGTCATACAGTGTGTAACCTTCTGTCGTCAACAACTGAATGCTACCCCAGATAGTCGTTCAGTGTGAAACTAACAGTGATGCGACGTCTTTGAAAATCATGCAGTGTGAACTCAGCATAACACTGCATCCGAATATGCCTACTTCCATACTATATAGCATGTGGAAAACAATACGGCCGAAAAACAGCATGTCAGAATTCATACTACTCAAAATTGGTAGGCAGAAAGTACCTTGATGAACTGCTACTTCTGCCAAGAGTGCGCATTCGATGGACAATTTACTATCCCATGAAGCCACGAGAGAGGAGTTGCGATTGGCAGTGAAATGATGCAACTGACGCTGGTAGGATGCATGGTAACATGGTGGATGTAGTACGCTCAAATTTCATTCACACTACCCATGTTTATACTATATAGAACATACTTTTTTAACAGTTGCGAGTTGAATTGCCATGCTGACAAAGTCTTTTTCTTTATCCTGCAGGAGGGGAGCTCGTACACCTGCCTCCATACCTGCGGATGGACTTCCTTTTGAACCGGGGTGTGTCGGGAGCGTCTCGGGAGGTGGCGATGGGCCAGGCCTGTTTGGAGCCGCAGAAGACTCGCTCGCTGAAGCGTCCCGCCTTGCTGGAGCCGACGCCCATGGAGGTGCCGACCAGCAGGGACGTGCAGCAGTGGCAGCCGGGCACAGCCTTGACACTTCCGCAGAGAGAGGCCGGAACGGACTTGGCACAGGCTGCCAAAATCAGCACCTCCCAGGAATCACTGCTGGACTCCAGAGGACACGTAAAACAGAGCAACAATCCCTACACAAAGTCCTACACACTGGTATAACAAAGATCGGACAAAAATAAACCATCAAGAGCAAAAAGCGAACTCTTCATGCGCGGTTGTATATATGTTTCCACTTCTACTCCTAACAGTTTCTTTATTTTATGCTTTTTTAAACAGTGAATTCACTTCTTAAAGAGAACTCCACACACCCAGAGATTGCCAAAATGATTTTATTATTATTAATATTAATTATGATGACTATGATGATTTACTGATTCACTTATTTTAGCAGTTAGTGTGCACCAACTAATGAATGGGAATCCATTTTAATTTTTTTTTACTAACATTTCTTTGTGTAATTAGTTTGAGATAAAGCGTGAGAGTGATTTCCATTGGTCCAAAGTTGTCACCATTCTGTTTCGAAGAAATCCTGGGAGTGCATGAGGACGAACCAATTTAAGATGAAGATGACAGTATGAATAACGACCGCTGGAGGGTCCAGCCCAGAATTTTTTTTGACTACAAAAATATTAAAATGTGAAGATTTCGTATTCTTACGAGTATAAATATATAAAAAAATATATATATATAAAATGAGAAATCACTTTTATTTGTGGGTATTACAGGGAAAATTTTTGATTTGGTTAATAAAGTCCTTTAGTCATGTTTGCACATATCTTGTTTAACCTAGAAAAGCCAGTTCTGACTGATGATTATTTGTGTTCCATCCTCTAATGTTGCAATATGAAAATCCATGAACCACGTTTGCTTTCTACTGTACTGTACCTCGCCCATGACGTGAGCTGAGAGCCAGAGCGAATAAAAAGACAGATTCAGGTGTAAATCAGCTGCAGTGGAAGCAAAGGTTGATTTAACCTGATGCATGGGGGGGGGACCGGACCACCTACTGCACTGACAGTGTGGCTCTTTCACCTCCTAAGTGTAGTGCACTAGAAAGGTGTCTTCAGGGCACGCTCTCTCTTCATTAGATTTATTTTTGCTGCACTACAGGGAAACTAAGACAATCTAAAGAGATCCCCTAAAGAATAACAATTATGATAATATTCATAAAGAACCACGAGCTGTTCTATATGATTATGGGCTGTATGGTAGCAATATGTTATTGTTGCCACTCTGCACCAAACTGTCTTGCAGGGAGAGTTATGTTGAAGAGTTGTGAGATGATATTTCGCTACATTTGATTAGATAAATCTATTGTCCTTACTTTACTCATTTACAAATGTCTTTTTTTCCACATTATTTTCTATTTCTTTTTTTCTTTTTCAACAAAGTGCTCACATTTGTGACACTCCAGAAAAGATTTTCCATGATAATCCTGTCGACTAATAAAAGGTTGATCCCCAAACGAATCTGGCAGTTTGGTTAACACTTTTCATTTTGCTGTGGGATATAAAGGGATCTGAGAGTATGTGATGAACGGTGAAAATGAACAGCTTAATATCCAAACCAAGATGGGATTCACTTTAGAGAGATGAACTTAAAGCAAAAATTCACCCCATTTATGTCGTTACAAACCTTCAGCATTTCTTCTGTTGTGTTCCACAGATCAAAGAAAGTCATACAGGGTTTGGAACGACACATTTTGGGTGAACTATTGCTTTAATCACAGCAAAGACACTGGATTATCTGGATGAATACTAGAGACATTTCGAGTTGGAAATCATAATCAAATGAGAGACAGAGAGCTCAGCAGGAATACAATGAAAGTAGAACCGCACATCCTCCTGAGACGAAGCAGAACTTTCCTTTTCTTGTTGGTGTGCTGATTTTCCTCAGCTACGGTGACCCAAGGGGACAACAGAACATTAGCAATGCAAACAAAAGTTAGAAATAGTCTGTAGCGAACCTGAAATAAACCACAATACATATAGTCCACGTCACAATGGAAATAATCAATGCAAAGGAAATGAGCCACAAATTGAACTGAAAGTGATTATATGGTATATGCTGGCTTTCTATATGTAATGCATTTATTATTCATGCTGTATGACCAATGCCCACATACACACTGAAAAGTTTCAAATGTAACAACTGCAGTTAAATATGGGAATCTGCTAAATTGTCACTCCGTGAGTCAGTCACAAATGGACATAAAAAAGTCAAAATAGATGTGCAATAAAGGAATAGTTCACCTAAAAATTTGCTGAAAATGTACTCGCCCTCAGGCCATCATAAAGATGAGTTTGTTTTTTCATCAGAAGAGATTTGGAGAAATGTAGCATTTCATGACTTGCTCACAAATGGATCCTCTTCAGTGAATGGGTGCCGTCAGAACGAGAGTCCAAACAGCTGATAAAAACATCACAATAATCCAAAATGATTGAAACATGACACATGACATAATCTACAAGTTCATCAGTTAACATCTTGTGAAGTGAAAAAAAGGCATTTTAACTTTAAACTATCTCATCTTGCTGAAATACCCGTAATACATAATTCTTAATAACGCATTCTCCAGTGAAAAATTCACATCAAAATCCAATAACATTTTTGTTTATAACCTTTCCTTTGTAAATGGTGCTTAATCTGTGCATATTTCTCTCCTGATTCAGAGAAGACGACTTTTCACCGGACAAAGCATTATTATGATGATACCAACCCAACCACTGCAATTTTGGAATACTATTTTGTTATACAAAGTCAGCAACACATGCCCTCATAATATTTTTAAATGTTGCTGCCTAATTGTTCGTAAAAAAAAAAAAAAGTGATTTGATTCTGGATCCAGGCTTGTGGCTTAATTTTTTTGCACTTATTTCTATTGTCCTGCAAACAATTTTCGTAATATTAGCATAAAAGTATCAAATTAGTAGCACAAAAATTTGCAACACAAATTAAATTAAGCTGCAACACAGCAGAATTACCTTGAATGCAGTGTTTTTACAACTGATTTTGGAAAAACTGTAAACGGTTTGCCTAGTTTCCATCAACTATCGATTGGCTACGTCAACTTGAATGGGAAAAACTATGGTTCCCTGTTTCCTATAGATTTTTACAATAGCGATTTTGGATTTAAAAGTAAAGTCAGAACTGTGGTTGGCGTTACCTGCAGAAACTTAAATTTTATTCTTCAACATAAATTATACCACCACAGGAAATTCCCAAAGGAACTATGACTCAAAAATGCTAATTCTCTTCCTTAATTTAGGAGTGCATACTTCACCTGAAGTTAGCTGGCAGAAAAACAATTAATGTTGTTTTCATCTTTTGTTGACTATTCTAATTTTGTTGAGCCCCTCTAGACCACCGTACCTTGCAGTCTGTTGTTTGGTGAGCGAATTCCCGTGTGGCCTTCAAAGAGCGTGAGAGACTCTCAGATTGCTGTATTGATTCAGAAGCTTTCAGTGAATAGCCGGAGACAGCCACTCTTCCTGGAGCGTTTGGACAGAAATTGGGTTTATAATGCTATGTCAGCCCGGTGGGTAATGGGGGAACACATTAGTCATTGTGACAGCTATATTCTCCATCTTCGTCTGAAGTGTGCAACAAATTAAGCGTCGCTTGCACATATTTATAGACGGTCTCTCGCTCAGCTGTTATTAACCACCACCATAAATAAACCTGCAGTGTGCTGAATTCTGATCTCTCTCAGAAATACACAGCTGTCAGCAACACAACACTGATGGCGTCTGAATGAAAAGAACCTGGCTGAGTTCCTCTCATTCTGTTTGATTAATCTTCACTGCTTCGGCTTGAGAACAATTTGGCTGTGATCTCAATGGAATATTGATATGCTGCGTAGTATACTGCAGTTTTATTAAAAATTGTGAAAATGTGAAACAGTATCTGAATTGTGCAACTATTATGCATTAGAAAAATAAGTGCTTCTCCCTAGTCCTTCTGAGGCTTCAAGGATAGAGTTCTTCTCAGCATTAAAACTGGAATGAGACGGTCTAGTAAGTGTGCATGGCTACGTCATAAATGTTTCCGACTCTGTGGTCATAGGACAAAAATACTATTAAAATTATAATTTGAAGAATAACATAACATTGCATAGCATACTAAAATTTAACAAGCTCAGTGTCAATCCATTTTCAGCAAATTCATTTTTCGTGAACTGGAATCTGTACCTAAAGAATGTGGGCGATTGAAGGATACACTTTATGCATCCTTTAAAACAGGCTGAATGAAGGATACGAAACGAAGACAGCCTACTAAGGATCCTTCAAATTGAGCCGTCTTTTGATGAAGCTTTATCATGTGGCAGCCTTACAAGGATGCGATCTTTCCGTTTGAGAAGCACCCATTATAAACGTTAGCATAGCATTTTAGAAATTATTTATTTTCTAACTATTATTTTGCTAACTTGATGAATACTATACAGTATACACTGTATACTGTCTACTGTATACTACACTGTTGTTACATGACGTCATCAGGTTTCAAGTGACATCTAAGTGTAGTTGTCATGTTGGAAATAAAAATTGTTATTTAGCATTTTTAGTGATATTTTGAGTAAAAATATTTTTAGTTTTTGGAAACCTGATGAACTAAAATGTCAGCAACATTACAAATGGAAAAGGTCAAATTGAGTGCATTGCATTATGGGATGCAATATTTCATGAGGTAAGTTCTGTATACTGCACATTTTGACAAGTTTAGTAGGTCATCTCTATACAAAGCATTTGCATACTGCGTTCAACATATTAACTGTATAGTGAAAAAGTAAGAGTAGTATGCTTGAACATAGCTTCACTCATGAAAAATGAGTTAAAATCAAGGCTGATATTTACTTTTCATTAGCCTCACTGAAAATGGAAGATCAAGTCAAGCACTTTGCCTTGGGTATTCAGGAATAGTAATAGTAGTATGGTAGGTAGTAAGAGCATCAGTTTTGTATGTGGACTTGTAAAACTGATCGGGTTTTACATTCACAGGCTGTTTGACTGCTCACATTATTTTCAGTGTGTATAGTTTGGTGTGAGCAATACAGATTAATAAACGTTTCATCTCAATATTTTTCCTGTGTGAGCAATAACTTTTGTTTTGGATCAGTTTGAATCCCTCTGTGTTTTCTTTCCTTTACTGCGTACATCAGAGTGTAACCCCCCCTCCCAGCTGAAACCTAATGAACCGGTCAGACCTCAGCATGTGGTTCTGAACAGAAAAACTACCGTAATTAGACCCATGAGGGGGATTTTTCTCTGAACTTCTTTGAAACCACCTATACATGACTCACAGAGCTCAGCATTCGTGCACATACTGGAATGACACCACAAAATAGTCGATTTTCAGCATAGTTTTATAAGATTATAGTGGTCAGCAAGCTGTTGATGAGATGGGCTTGTCTTCTCATTCTCTCGCTCTATTTTAAATGAGTGTTAATTCATTAAAGTAATTAATTGAATCACTTTCACAGATCAATAAACCAAGACTTGGATCCAGAATGAATTCATCACAATGGCTGTGTCCGAAACAGAACCAGCTGCCTCACTGCCCAATCGATGACTTAACGGATAGCATTTTGAATGAAGGTACCGCCTGAGGACACTAGTTTTAGATTGGCTTTTAATCTAATGCACCAGTAAATTTTAAGGAGATAACCAGGAAATAGAATCATATGTTGAAAAAAATATCAGTTAATTTCTGAATCTTTCAATGTTTTTGTTCAAAGTATGGAAATCATGAAGAATTTTAACAATTTCCTGAATTCCCAAATTCTTAATTTACTAAAAAGATCTGTCTCATAAGAGTCATTTGTTGTGTATTTCAAACTACATTTTTCCCATGTTGTTGGTGAAGCTCTTTTGTAAAAAAGATCTTATACACTGAAGCTACTTAAGGCAATATATAACTATCCAATTATATAATTAGTAATTATATCAGGGAGTGCTTTTGCATTAATGAGCAACCTCAATTACAGTGACAACACGAAATGTGAGAAGATAAATTCACACCTAAATATAACTAAGAACTAGAAAACATCCTAACTGAGTCCTGATTTAAACCATTTATATGATGTTTTATTAACAAGGTTCGGGAGGAGCATGATCAGATAATCAGTTTGGCCCAGGTGGAGCTCGTCAGCTAATCACCTTAACAAGCACATACGTGTGTATATATACAGCCAACTTACCTCAGTTCCACAAAAGTTTTCCAGCATCCCGCCTCCACCCCAACACTTCACTACTATTCTAATTTCCTCCCAGTCTTGGGATGGGGGGGGTGTTCTCTGGAACCAGAGCTCGGAGCCCTCCCTCTGGACAGCACACCAAATATGCTACTAATTGCTTAATCACATTATATGTTAGTGTGAACTCGTGAAATTCTGATTTAAAACCTGTTTAATTCCATCGGTCACAATAGTGACCATAAAGAAGGTTTTTGTTTATAAAGCTCTAAAAATGTTACTGAGTGGTGTGTTAGTGCATTTCCTGCAAATATAGAAAGAATAAAGGGTCTCAATTAAATATGTTAGTGCAAATTGACACATGACTAGAGCAGTCTCCTTATTGTTTGCACCATGATATCATCAAAGCTCCAAAACAAAAGCTTAGTAAAGTATGTTAACAAAGATATGACAAAGCTTTTTGGTACATATTATCTTTAAGGTGTCTAGTATTAATATATGAATTCACAATTATTTCGTTTTGTTGAGTGTGGTCATAGAATGAGTAATGGCAACAATAGTGACCACTGTGCATTAGGTATACGTCCAATTGCAGTTGTTAATGAATGTTGCACTAAAATATGTTACAATGACAAAGTTACAGTGAATACTGCACTAAACTGAAAGTTCAAATGTTACAAATAAGTTACAGTATTGATGTTTCAATACTGGTTCCAATAATATAACAATGTTATGATATGTTACAATAAATTAACATTTTTTAAATATGATGGTTGCATTTTTTTGTCATTTATCTCAGTACTCAGCACTATCAGTGTTGTATAAGGGTTTTTCTGCATAATGACAACCCTAGAATGTGACGAAACAGGGTTTAAAATAGAAATATTTAGAAATATATTAATTCGAGAAGGGTCTGGCTGCAGCCTTGCACTTGCACTCTCAGACTTGCACTCTCAGATACTTGCGCTTCCGCAATTGACATCACTTGCAGTTTTTTTTTATTATTATTTTGTTCTATTTATTGATTACTTTTTGTTTGAATCTCTCAACATTTTACAACAGTAGCCAGGTGGTGAAGACAAGAAAAAAGAAACTAAATTACAATGTCATTAGCAATCGCCACTTGCACTCTCCGCTACCTGCGACGTCACTTGCAATCGACACAAATCGTGCGTGTTGCCAATGGAGACAAGATGCTGTGGTGGTGATTAAACGATTAAAACTAATTTTATACTATAACGTACAGGGTCCTGCAAGAAAAAGACTAGACCTGCAAATCCGAGGCCACAGAACAGCAAAAAATGATCGCATGCGCAAAGTCTCTCGTTAAGCGTTTTCCTCCTGTAGAAAAACATAAACACTTAATATGGCTTAATGTATAAGATACATTAAGTACAAATAAAATATCAAATTTGATATATAGTTATTTAATGTACAACAAGGCAAGCAGATGGCCATGAACACAATGCTCAAACTTTCACTTGTCCTCCCATACAGCAAAACGCTTAATGTGGCATAATAACGGATGATAAAGCCATAAAGAAGGTTTTTGTTTATAACGCTCTAAAAATGTTACTGAGTGGTGTGTTAGTGCATTTCCTGCAAATATAGAAAGAATAAAGGGTCTCAATTAAATATGTTAGTGCAAATTGACACATGACTAGAGCAGTCTCCTTATTGTTTGCACCATGATATCATCAAAGCTCCAAAACAAAAGCTTAGTAAAGTATGTTAACATAAAGATATGACAAAGCTTTTTGGTACATATTATCTTTAAGGTGTCTAGTATTAATATATGAATTCACAATTATTTCGTTTTGTTGAGTGTGGTCATAGAATGAGTAATGGCAACAATAGTGACCGCTGTGCATTAGGTATACGTCCAATTGCAGTTGTTAATGAATGTTGCACTAAAATATGTTACAATGACAAAGTTACAGTGAATACTGCACTAAACTGAAAGTTCAAATGTTACAAATAAGTTACAGTATTGATGTTTCAATACTGGTTCCAATAATATAACAATGTTATGATATGTTACAATAAATTAACATTTTTGAAATATGATGGTTGCATTTTTTTGTCTTTTATCTCAGTACTCAGCACTATCAGTGTTGTATAAGGGTTTTTCTGCATAATGACAACCCTAGAATGTGACGAAACAGGGTTTAAAAACTGTGCATTAGGTATACGTCCAATTGCAGTTGTTAATGAATGTTGCACTAAAATATGTTACAATGACAAAGTTACAGTGAATACTGCACTAAACTGAAAGTTCAAATGTTACAAATAAGTTACAGTATTGATGTTTCGATACTGGTTCCAATAATATAACAATGTTATGATATGTTACAATAAATTAACATTTTTTAAATATGATGGTTGCATTTTTTTGTCATTTATCTCAGTACTCAGCACTATCAGTGTTGTATAAGGGTTTTTCTGCATAATGACAACCCTAGAATGTGACGAAACAGGGTTTAAAATAGAAATATAGACCTGCAAATCCGAGGCCACAGAACAGCAAAAAATGATCGCATGCGCAAAGTCTCTCGTTAAGCGTTTTCCTCCTGTAGAAAAACATAAACACTTAATATGGCTTAATGTATAAGATACATTAAGTGCAAATAAAATATCAAATTTGATATATAGTTATTTAATGTACAACAAGGCAAGCAGATGGCCATGAACACAATGCTCAAACTTTCACTTGTCCTCCCATACAGCAAAACGCTTAATGTGAGTTTATTCTGGGCTCACCTGCTTGCCTGTACATATTAGTTATGTATATTAATAATGTAGAGGAGCATACTGAGTTTGGCCTTTTTAGTCCATTATGCCACATCATGCCACGTTTTGCGGTATGGGAGGAAAATACTATATACATATTCATTATATTAATAAACTGTATATTTAATTTGATATTTTAATAGCATCTTAATACATTAAGCCATGTTAAGTGTTTATGTTTTTCTACAGGAGGAAAACGCTTAACGAGAGACTTTGCGCATGCGATCATATTCTGCTGTTCTGTGGCCACGGATTTGCGGGTCTTGTCTTTTTCTTGCAGGACCCTGTACGTTATAGTATCAAATTAGTTTTAATCATTTAATCACCACCACACAGCGTCTTGTCTCCATTGGCAACACACACGATTTGTGTCGATTGCAAGTGACGTCGCAGGTAGCAGAGAGTGCAAGTGGCGATTGCTAATGACATTGTAATTTAAAATTGTTTCTTTTTTCTTGTCTTCACCACCTGGCTACTGTTGTAAAATGTTGAGAGATTCAAACAAAAAGTAATCAATAAATAGAACAAAATAAAAAAGACTGCAAGTGATGTCAATTGCGGAAGCGCAAGTGTCTGAGAGTGCAAGTCTGAGAGTGCAAGTGCAAGGCTGCCACCAGACCCTTTTGGTTAATTCGGTATACACATTATCCCACCAGTCACAATTGTGGCCGACCATAAAACACAATTTTTCACACACTTTTCCATAAAAAAAAACAGACTATTTCAAGGGGTTACTACTGACACATCGTTTGGATATTTTCATGTCTGGGAAAAAATTTGGGATTAAATGGGTTAAACTCGAATCAGTGATCTTTTGGAATGTATTCATTTAGAACCATCTGAACGAACCGATTCAATACAATGAATCGGAATTTCCATCGAGGACATTTAGCACCACCTGATTCACTGAAATAAATCTGGCCTTAGCTCGAATGGATGCTTAGGACACCAAATAAATTAGGTAATATCCTTGTCATCAGTTTACTCTGCATAAAGTTATTATTTTACAGACTACATGACTGTGTTATTGTAGAAATAATTTCTCTAAAAATGAGAAGAAAATAAAAACACACAATGTGGACGAATTACCTGCACGTATGAATGAATGGTGCCGCACGCTGCATTCATTAAAATAAAGGTTGCGACGTTTAAAGGTGCAGTAAGGATTTCTGAGAAACACTTTTGAAAATTGAAATAAAACAATTCTGTGAATATTTGCTAACTACTCAGCAATAGGGGGTGTTTTTACGTTCATGATGGGGAAGAGAAAGTGTGAGCAGCGGGAGTTTTGTAGAAAGAGAAATGGTTGAGACATTATTACCAAAGAGGAAAAGGTCGGCGCTGGAGAGACGAGCGGGAAGGCCTGAAAACGGACACTGAGGTTGCTTTGTTTCTGTTCCACACGTGAGTAACATCGGTTTTGCTGTTTCACAGAACCAAGATAAGCTGTTGTTGTAGTATTAGCTATAGTAACAGCACAGGATTGACAGAGAGTTGCCTGTGTTGCGTCCTATGTTCGGGAATTTGGTGAAATGAAGGGAGGTGTACGTTGTTTGGGTGTCCATTTCAAATATTGGTCTTTGCAATTGACCACTTGTCTACTTACATGACATATTTCATGTATTTGGCCCAAGTGTTCTAAACTGCAAATGTGTGTCGAACTTTTGAATAACCAATGGGACACACTTACAACATAGTGTTGTAAAAATGCATTTTTATAATTTATTTACACATTCTGTACTTGTTTTAGAGATGTGTTGGATTTAGTGTATGTTAAATACACTTCACAAATTATAGGTACCACATATGATTGTTTCGTAGTTTTATTTCCAAGCGATTTGAATATTCTGGCAGCTTTGGGTGAAGCAGTGTGTGTGTTTTTCCAAATACACCTTCTAAAATCTTTCCTCCGCCAAATTTGGCAGAAAATAATGCATGTGCGAGAACAGTTATTGAAATATGTTGTCTTTTTTTTATTGAACCAGTTCTGAACAAGAACCAGAAATATACATGGATTTGGCATTTCATAGTCTTAAACCTTAAAGGATAGGTTTTGGACACAGCCAGTGTTGGAGGGAAAACAGATGGTATTGAAAATACAGCGAAATAATCAAATCAGTCACTGAGGTCATCCCAATATTTATTGAGTTCACATATGATTATTTCCAACTGTTTGGTGTCAGGAATAATACAATACACCACTTGATGACAAAAAAAAACATTGACTTGGGTAAGATGATAATGATAAACCACAAACACAATATCAGTCAAAACACAACAGAGATAAAAGATTAAATACGTCTGTGTGAATCTTAATGATCTTAGTTTCAGATGCCATACAGGATGTTTTCCTTGAGCAACATTCTTGATCATTTGGCAATAAATCCCCCTGGCTTCTGTTCTTAAACAGAGGAAATACTGTCACACAATGATTAACACTTTAAGGTGGATATATTCAAACACCTTGATGTTAATGAGACAAGTCTGTTCATATTTATCAAAAAATAACAAAAGTATTGTAAAAGGAAAGTATTGTATTGAAAAAAAAATCTATGTACTGGGGGAAAACCAAAATATCACATTGTATTCCTGACAGATGATAGCAAAAGGCAAATTGCCTTTTCACCTTTCATCTGCCCCCACCCTCACCCCCAATCAACCCATGACCCCCCACCCGAGAACAGTGCAGTTTATCTGGCATGCAACTCCCTGCCCTAATGGTGCCCTTGGCCCGCGTGGGGCCAGGGGTGCCCTGCATGGACACGATTATGATTTCACCGCCTGCTTCTTCTTCTGGAACTTTCTGAACTGCGATTGGATGGCAACGGCAGCCTTCTCCGTCTCGGGGGCGCCCATGTCGATGTCAATGTCCTCAGCTGGGACATCCTTCTTGGACGGATCTGTGGGAACGACACATTGTCTGTTGGATCGATATTATGCACTGAATTTCTATTGCAGTTCTGCAGTCAGGCTTGACTCTACTTTTTATGGCTGATCAGGTTCGACCTTTACTTAGACCAGGGGTGTCCAATCCTGCTCCTGGAGGGCCAACGTCCTGCAGAGTTTAGCTCCAATCAGCTCTAACACACAAGTTTCTAGTCAATCTGAAGACCTTGATTAGCTGGTTCAGGTGTGTTTAATTAGGGTTGGAGCTAGGACAGTGTCTCTCCAGAAAGAAAGAAAATTAAGGTTCTTTAGTGGCATTGATGGTTTAATGAAGAACCTTTAACATCCATGAAAACTTTCCATTGCACAAAAGGTTCCTTAGATCATTAAAATGTTCTTCACACTAAGAAAAAAAACGGTTATTTTAAGAACTGTTCACTGAAAGGTTTTTTGGGGAACCAAAATGTTTCTTCTAACCTTCTGATCGTTATGAAAACTCCCTTTTGGAACCTTAATTTTAAAGAGTGAAACTAAAGGACTAATAAAAAATTAGCAATTCTGTCATCATTTACTTCCTTTATCGTTGTTCTGAAGTTATGTGACTTTCAAAAGTAAAAAAAATAGATATTTTGAAGTGTATTTATCTCATATATTTGCATTTTTAGAGAATAACAACTTTGAAAAATGTATTCTGTTCCTCACACAAAGCTGCTGTGATCTTCAATTTTTTTTTATGTCACTGTAAACACTTTACACTACAGTAAGGTTCAGTTTAACATTAACTGATGAAATGATGAAAAATACTTGTATGACATTTATTGAACTTGATTATTTAAAAGTTTACTAATTCATTATTAAAATAAAAAGCTGTATCTGTTAATATTGTTTAATAGACATGAGCTAACATGAACTAACAATGAACAGTTGTATTTTTGTTAACTAACGTTATAAAAATTAATAAATACTGAAACAAATTGACATTTACTTACTCTTAAGTAAAAGTCAATTCGCTCTTAAGTTAATGTTAGTTAATGCATTAAAAGCGTTAGTGTTTCCAACAGTACTTGTATTTCTCAGTTTTCATGAGTTTTAGAAATTCATGAGTTTAAAACATGATGATGATGAACTGTTACCGTAACCATAAGAAATAAAGTAATTTAACATGAGGGTGAGTAAATACTGACAATTTCATTTTTTGTGAGATCTATTCCTTTAATTGCACACTTTATTAAATGACCATGTTTCTTTACTAATCCACACTTACCTTCAAACATAAAATCATATTGCATTTTCTACAAATATTGTTTACACTGCGTAAGAGAGAAAGAGAAAGAAATGCAAACTTGCAAACGATTTTATCCAGATAACAAAATGCACAATTCCAGTGTAGAGTACTGAATTATACCTTGTCCACCTGAGGGTTTGATATTTCCAGCTGACCCGGATTCTTGTCTCTGTAAACAAACAAAAATAGAACATAAATTAATATCTGTAGATAAATTCAGAAGAAATCCCATATAGCCAAAGAATGATGAGACAGGCATTGAAGATGTCAGTTTTCTGTCTCATTAGCTGATCACAATTTAGTACTTCATATCCTGAATTAATAACTCAGTGTGTACAATGAATTACAAACACTTCAGAAGAGCTTTGATGCTCTGACACTAAAGCAATCTTCCTTGGCGTGTGTGTGTGTGTGTGTGTGTGTGTGTGTGTGTGTGAGTGAGTGAGTGAGTGTGCGTGTGTGCCGCTCGTTTTCTGCTGATGGCATTCTGTATGGCTGCAGTGGAAAGCGTGTCATTATATGCAGAAGGATTATTCCACACACACTGGCACAATTTAATCATATTATTCTCTCTCTCTCTCTTTTCCTCTGTCTCCTTCTACCTCAATCAATCCTCTTGCATTCAGTTCTATCTTTGTCTTACAGGCTCTGATAAACGTGTGGAATTTGCATAAGAATGTTTGGCAGGGGAAAATCTGCTTCACGTTGCCCATAGCTTCTGTTATTGCTTTGCATTAAGGAGCCGATGCAAAGAAGTCATCCTGCTGGATGGTGTAGTGAATAGTTTTGTGGCTGTTATGGGGATGGTGAAGGGCGCTGCTGCATAAATTACAGTCATTTGAAATGTCATACAGCATAGACAGTTGAACGTACAAGCATGTTGCTACATTTCATGATAAAAGCTTGAGAAATTAAATAGATGCAAAAATGTGAGCCCAAATTCCCAATCAGTCAAGTCAAGTCACCTTTATGTACAATGCTTGGTTCAAAGCAGCTGCACAATATTAAACAGGAAAATAACAGAATCAATTATGAAACGTCTTCAAATTTGAGACAGAATTCTGCAGAATTTTAGCTCAAGTCAGTTCAGTGTTGGTTCAGTTCTATAGCTGTGTAAACTTCATCAATTATGAAACAAACATTCAGCTATAAGCAGCTCTACAAAAAAACAATGGTGTCATTATTCAGCTCGAGTCAATTCAATGTTGATTCAGGAGGAAATAACAGAAAGTTCTGAAAAAAATGAAGTGAAAAATGTAGATATTGGATATTTAACCGTGCATGTTCATTTCCCCTAATTTTAAGTTTATACTTAAAGGGGTCATATGATGCGATTTACATTTTTCCTTTCTCTTTGGAGTGTTACAAGCTCTTGGTGCATAAAGAAGATCTGTAAAGTTGCAAAGACTAAAGTCTAAAATCCAAAGAGATATTCTTTATAAAAGTTACGCGTCAACCACGCCCTCCTAAAGCGGCTCGTTCTAACACGCCCCCACATGTCTACGTCACGATGTGGGAAGATTTGCATAACACCGCCCAAATGTTCACGCAAAGAAAGAAGTTGTAACTTTTATTCTCGCTGTAGTACTGTTGTTGCCGCCGGCGCCATGTCGTGAAGACTCTGTGTTTCGTTGTGAAAGTGATATCATTCTAAAAGAGGACGATATCCGCTTCGTCATGCCTCATGAGGAAATACATCAACTTCACGCTGTGGATCACCGGATCACTCGTAGGTTTCTGAAGAGCATTTTTGAAGGCTAAATTGGGCAGAGTGGGCCGTCGCCATCTTGGCAGCACGTCACTCTCGGATAATCGAAAATGGGCAAAGAGGCAGGACGTGGGTGGAGCTGGTTGTTGAAACCACGCCCGCCAAGCTCGACGGTGGTGACCGCAGTGGCAATCCACCTGTCAATGGCCACGCCTTTAATTATGCAGAACTTTAAGGCTTAATATAATTTAAACGGATGAGTTATAAAAAAAATTCACCCCCTCACAGTTGTCATGAAGGGCAAAATTAGCTATATAGACCAAAACCCCTTTTTGTACCAGGCTGTAAACATATTTTTTCTGCTGTAAAGTTGGGCATTTTAACATGGGGGCTCTATGGGATTGACTCCCTTTTGGAGCCAGTCTCTAGCGGCCAGTCGATGAATTGCAGTTTAAGTCACTTCCGTGTTGGTTTCAAGAGAGAGACCGGAAGGTTGCCGCTTGGTACAAACCCGCAGTGAGACACCCACCCCGCTTCAGTTTCTGCTTGGAAAGAGGTGAAATGAGGGAAATCTCTTCACTGCAGAGGAACGCTCTCCTGTTTGTAATCCTGTTTATGTGAGGAAACTCTGGAGTGAAGAGCAGCAGCATCAATATCAGCAGGGTTACATCCCTCCGTCTTGACAGTCTCAAACCACACAGAATGCCATTAAACTAGGATTATTACATTGGGCTCCGGGGAGGCACAAACAAATCCATTAATTGGAGTGAAGTGTCAGTCACTGGTGTGGCATGTAAAGATGCAAGTCTGAGTGTGGTCAAATAAGGGCGAGAGAGAGATTTTATTCAATTTATTTTGCTAATCAGATGGACATCTGAGCATAGCCACTTTAAGGTATGGCAATTCACTCAGCACCTAGCTATTTTCTATGTAGGCAAGGATTTACTTTATTTACAGAATTCTGTAAGTCAAAGTTATGTTCAGTGTTATTTTAGTATTATTTATATGCTATTATTTATTAATATTTTTTAATTATAGGCCTTATTTATTTAGCTTTAACAAATTTTTTATATTTATTTTAGTCATTTTAGTTCTTAAACTTTTTTGTTTCAGTGAGCTGCCAAGGCAATATTTCTAATTTTCAAGTAAGTTTAAAAAAAAAAAAAAAAAATGTATAAGTAATAATGATTTTGTGCCAACGTTTTGAGAATATTATTAAAGAGATAACTTTGAATGAACTTTCGATTAACGTTACTGGAAGAACATTTGTTCATAGCTTTACCTGTTAGCTAGCACTGCCACGTTCACCACTGCAGTCCAACAATATAAACGATAATCTTAGTTATCCGAAAGAAAATCAGGGACACAAAATCACATTAATGAGAGAATGACTGCAGGAAATAATTAATTAATGCATAAACACCGGCTCCATTTGGAAGTGGCAGGCAGAGAGGAGCCGTTTGGATGAAGCGTTTTTACCCTCCTCGTTCTCTCTCTCTCTACCGCCATATGCCTCCCCCATATTGTGTGTTCATTATGAACTGATGAAAACGATGGTTGTAATCATAAACTTCATTAGCTGCAGTGAAGCAAGGATTGGCAATGAAACCCATGTGTACATCATGGGGCAATTAAAATTTTAAGAGAACAGGATGTTTGCTGCTTCTCAGTGGACAAACACACTCAGACCCAAAGGGCTGCAGTGGATGAGAATCACAGCATATAAAAACATGAATAAGAACCCCTTTGCCTTGGCCTTTAGTGCCATAGGTGGAAAATAAATCTCATGTCAAGCATGACTCAGGTGTCATAAAGCATCCCAGTCTCACTGGCTTCTGCAAATACACTGCAGAACCAGGCTTTGCAGTGAATTGAACTTGATGCCACAGAGATGCTCTGAGCTCAGCACACCAGTGCCCTTCAGAGCAGCGCTTGGCACTGCCACCCAACGGCGCGACAGCATCCTGCTCCTCGCAGTTTGAGCATGCACTGCTGCGACGCTAATGAAGATCCTCATTTAATTCCACTCACTCTGACAGCTGGTTGCACTAATTAATAGAAATGCATTTTAAACCCCATTTACAGACGATCATTGAACCAAACACTGACAGCTTCCTCCTCAAAGGTGATTTATGGACATTCTTGTGGTTTCTAAAAAGGCGTTTGTCAACCAACAGTGAGTACAAATCATGCAGCTGATAGTTGTGTCTAAAAAAATGCAAATCAAACACCCTCCACTAAAGATTCACACTCAAAAAAGCAGCACATTTTATACCTCTGCCAAAATCTTGTTGTGTTAAATGACTGAGGAATTTACAAAAAATACTGTATTCGATCTTTTTTTATTTGAAGCCATTTGGAGAGCTATTTTAGATTCATTTGGCAGCTCAAGATCTTGGAAAGGCATCCACGCTGTTCTCAACATCTATTAAGAATTTAAGGGAGAAACACACAACTAGGACACAGACGGCTAAAGAAAAAAAAAACTCGGATCTGATGCGTCATATTTGAAGGCTAACAGATGCTCGACTGAATGCAGGAAACAGGCTTGAGGACGGGAACTCAAACGGTGGCTTTTATTTGAGCGCCTCACCACCAGAAAACACTGCAGGACGTAAATACTTAACTGATGAATGTGTGAAACCACATGCTGATGATTCCATAAATGATTATCTCCGAGCAGATCTCACTGCTGGAATGGATCGCAACTTATTTTTGGCAAAGAAACGTCTTGTATTCCATAGCATTCATATTAAACGCAGTCAAATCTTAAATTAATGTGTAAAGGATTTGGTAGTCACTAGTTGCCAATGGTTAAATAAGGAACATATTTTATTTAACAGTATTCATAATCAAATGTAGTCAAAGAGTTATTGGTTAATAATAAAAGAGTTATTGCTAATTGCATTTGCTTATGGCTGACTGCTACTAATTGAACGGGTAGGATCTACTAAGAATAAAATTAATTCTGTTGAACAAAATAAAATTATATGTGTCTTGATCCAATGTTATAATTGTATAATTTTATCAGTCATTCTATAAGTTATAAAGTAACTATTAGTAATTAATAAATTAATACAAATATATTATTACATAAATTCATATTTATATATTTTTAAACTATATTACTTAATTTTTATCTTATTATTGTCACGATGTCTACTGTGTAGGAGCGAGGAACGCGGAGACGTAGGAGTTGCAGGAAGAACAGTCTTTAATAGACAAACCAAGGGTTACACAGGGTAGGCAGGAGACAAACGTAGCACCATCAGGAGACGAAAAATACCGGACATGGAACATGGGACAGACGATATTATAAATACAGGGCTAAACGAGGGGAATAGACAAGACACACCTGAACCAAATGAACGTAATCACATGAGGGAGAAACTGGGTCATGGGGAGCACATGGGAGAAAACACAACAAAACCGGTCCATATTCCTGACATATCGCCCCCCTCCCGGAAGACGCGTCCTCGCGCCATAGAAACAACAGAGGGAGGGATGGGTGGGACCTTGGGAGGGAGGAGCCAGGGCAGACCAGATGGAGGGAGGCGACAGGAGGAGCCAGGGTGGACCAGACGGAGGGTAGAGCAAGGGAGAAGACAGGAGGGACTTGGAGCAGGCGGAGCCAGGTGGGACCCAGGCCACAGCCATGAAGGCGACTCACGGTGGGGCCGACGGAGGGAGGAGCCATGGTGGAGGAAGGGCTGACGACTCCAGGGGCCGACCGACGGCGAAGGAGCCAGTGAAGAAGCCAGAGGCAGAGACGGAGAGCCGATGAGCCAGGGCGACGGGCCACAGGGCCAAGGCGGAGCAGAAGGCTCAGGCGACCGAGGCGGAGGCGGGGATTTGGAAGGCCGCGGTGGAGCCGTAGCGACAGAGGACCAAGGAGCCTGACAGAGCCAGAGAGATGAGGCGCAGCCGGAGGAGTGGAGTCCCGAGGCAACGGATGGTCAACGACAGACCAAGGCTGAGCCGGAGGGATGAGGGAGCCTGGTGGAGCCAGTGGACTGCCGGGCCACGATGGAGAGGAGGGAGCTAGGTGCCATGGTGGAGCCGCTGGGTCGACGGGCCTAGGCGGAGTCTGGGACTCAGAAGCTGGAGGCGGAGGCAAGGGATTCTCCAGCCACACCGACGATGGAGACTGGAAGACCCGCGGTGCTCGCACCGAACAGATGGTCGGCTGAGGGTGAGCAGAGGGGCTGCCAGACGACAGCGGTGGAGGAGGCAGGAGCACGAGCGTGGGTGGGCATTTCTGAGCCTCCGGGCTCTCAGGGCTGGTGTGCGCTGCCCACACACACCAAATTGCGACTCCCAACACTGGGAGCATGTCAGACAGGGAAACGATAGGGCTGGCAGACAGTTCAGGGCAGACTGGTAAGTCTGAGGAAGGTGGGAGGAGAATGGGCATGTCTGTATATATATCTGCCTCCTAGCCTATTAGGTCCCCTTCAAAGTCCAGCAGTCCCAGATACACAATAAGCTCACCTTCAGCCATGGTGCAGTGGGTGGAGCTCCTCTTCGCGCTCTCGCTGTCCACGGCTTTTTCCCTTGTGGCGGGCATTGTATCCGGCTCTTGCACCTGGTCTGATATCACTAGCAGCTCCGGCTCAGCGGCGATCCTCAGCTCTGTCACTCTGTTCGGCGATGGCTCGTCGATCGCAGCGGGCTTGGGCTCTCTGTCATCGGTGGGCTCAGGCTTGAGCTCCGCACAGCGGGGTGATGGTGGGCTGGGCTCTGGGTCTGGCTGTTCTCTGGATCGGGGATAGACGCTCTCCAGACATCGAATGATATTTTCCGTCCAGCTCAGTCCAGTGGTGTCTGGGAGGTCGACGAGGCGGTGGTAATTAGCCCCGATCAAGAACAGTGAGTTTAGCGCAGCGTCGTCGAACGCCGTTAAAACAGCGAGCTGGCTGAACTCAACCGCATACTCCAAGAAGGGCAGGTCCTTAAAGGCTAGGGAGGTGAACAAAGCGGCGAGGGGATCCATGGGGAAAAACACGGGAAACAACAAAAAAAAAACATTGTAAAAATAACGGAAATCAAACGGAGGGAAAACACGCAGTTAAATTTTTTTGTGGTCCGGTATTCTGTCACGATGTCTACTGTGTAGGAGCGAGGAACGTGGAGATGTAGGAGTTGCAGGAAGAACAGTCTTTAATAGATAAACCAAGGGTTAAACAGGGTAGGCAGGAGACACAAGTAGCACCATCAGGAGACAAACAATACCGGACACGGAACACGGGACAGACGACACTATAAAAACAGGGATAAAAGAGGGGAATAGACAAGACACACCTGAACCAAATGAACGTAATCACATGAGGGAGAAACTGGGTCATGGAGAGCACATGGGAGAAAACACAACAAAACCGGTCTATATTCCTGACAATTATACTATTATGTTCCAAATTATAATAGCAAATAGATTTATTTAGCTTTATATTTTCTAAAGAAAAACTGATTTTAAATGACACCAACGTGTGGTTGCTAAGATTTTGCCATTTGATTGCTAAGGTATTCTGAGTGTTTTAGCATATTGGGATGCAGTTGCTAAGATGTTATGATTGGCTGTTGGGCACGTTTCTAGGTGGTTGCTAGCAGTGCTGGGTAGTAACTGATTACATGTAATCTGGATTACAGAATCATATTGCTAAAATTAAGAACTTGTAATTAGAGTATTACATTTTAAAATGCAAATAATCAAATTACAGTTACTTTTTTATGGATTATATGATTACATACTATTCACACAATGGCAGTAAATTATTCAGTATTTGAGTGTCCCTAATTCTTTTTTTCTTTAAAATTTTCCTTTCTAAAAATCTTGCTGTTTTATATCATTTAGCTTTGACTATATTCAGAAATGTCTTGTAAATACATTTGCAAACCATGCTTCTGAATTTGACAGAAAAAAACACACAATCGTTTGAAAAATTAAGCAAGATACTATACACTGGTGATGTATAGCTGTGAAAATCTGTTGGTTCTGGTAGTCTGGACAAAAATATTTAAAACCTGAAAGACTTTGGGCATGTAATGTCATTGTTGTGCAGGGATTCACAAACATTTTTTGTCAGCCAAACCTCTTAAAATAAAATATTTACTTAAAATATCTTTGAGGAAGTTCATATTTTGAAGAATTATGGATAGCTGGATAGCTGGCCAATCAGAGCGCACCTCGCTTTTTCAGACCGATGAGCTTTGTAAAAATCGACGCGTTTCAGAAGGCGGGGCATAGAGGAGAAACAATAATGTACAGTATGTGGAAAATAATGTGTTTTTTTTACCTTAAACCTCATGAACACATTTCATTACACCAAATGCACAAAATAATGTTCTTTTTAGCAACATCATATGACCCCTTTAAGCCCAGTTTGGGAAACCCTGGTGTAACGTAATGTTTAATGCATTTTATGATGTTGATATATTCTTTTCCTTTGCTTTTTTTAATATTAATGATATGTTTAGTAGTATGTTTTAACAACACATTCGCATGTTTACAGCTCTCTGATATTGGTCAGTGGTCACACTGACATGCAGGTAAACAAATAAAATATTTATATTTTTAGTGTTCAAGTGTTTAAATTATTTTTATTTTACTTTTTTAAATTTAATTAATTATTAGCTTTTTATCCACTCACAAGCTTACTGCAGTTCTTAAAGGGGTCATATGATGCGATTTCAATTTTTCCTTTCTTTTTGGAGTGTTACAAGCTCTTGGTGCATAAAGAAGATCTGTAAAGTTGCAAAGACTAAAGTCTCAAATCCAAAGAGATAGTCTTTATAAAAGTTAAGAGTCAGCCACGCCTACCTAAAACGGCTCGTTCTAACACGCCCCCACATATCTACGTCACTATCTGGGAAGATTTGCATAACGCCGCCCAAATGTTCACGCAAAGAAAGAAGGCCTAACTTTTATTCTCGCTGTAGTATTGTTGCCGCCGCCGCCATGTCGTGAAGGCGCTGTGTGCCAATCACAACGCACTGGATAGCTGGCCAATCAGAGCGCACCTCGCTTTTTCAGACCGATGAGCTTTGTAAAAATCGACGCGTTTCAGAAGGCGGGGCATAGAGGAGAAACAATAATGTACAGTATGTGGAAAATAATGTGTTTTTTTTACCTTAAACCTCATGAACACATTTCATTACACCAAATGCACAAAATAATGTTCTTTTTAGCAACATCATATGACCCCTTTAAGCCCAGTTTGGGAAACCCTGGTGTAACGTAATGTTTAATGCATTTTA
Organism: Sinocyclocheilus grahami; assembly: GCF_001515645.1. Taxonomy (NCBI): domain Eukaryota; kingdom Metazoa; phylum Chordata; class Actinopteri; order Cypriniformes; family Cyprinidae; genus Sinocyclocheilus; species Sinocyclocheilus grahami. Next base: position 215,274 of record NW_015506170.1, read on the forward strand.
TGATGTTGATATATTCTTTTCCTTTGCTTTTTTTAATATTAATGATATGTTTAGTAGTATGTTTAAAACAAGTTTGATAAAAAAAAATAAGTAATCTAAAAAGTAGTCTGATTACGTTACCTAAAATGTGCTACCTAGATTACATTATTAACTACAGATTTCATCATGTAATCTGTAATAGACTACAATTTGTGAGTAATCTACCCAACTCTGGTTGCTAGGGTGCCTTATAGGTGGATGTAAATCTAAGTGATATTTCATCCTATTTTACATCTCTACATATGCCCATATATCAGTTTTCATGGCAATTCATTGGCCAACATTCTAAAAGGTCAGTTATTCTTGAGCCGGAGCAAATTTGCATATTGATATGAACACATATAACTGGGCGTTTCACTCTGGTGTCTTCTGAGCACCATTTATGACTCAACTAAAATAATATGCTTCACAATGCAGAAGAGTTTGTGTGATTTACAATATTACCTCCAGGAATCTCACTAGTGCTGAAGTAACACACTGTTCTAGAAAGCTGTACCTCTGTTTTATTGTTCAACAAGCCTAATAAATAAACATTACAGAGTGGGAAACAGAACAAGAACACGAAATCAGGAAGAAAACACTGGGTAAACAGAGTAAGACAGGTGAATAGCTAATCACACTTGAGGAAATGAGTACAAATGATTGGCAGCTGCGTTTATTGGCCATCTTGCTACATGTACATCCTGTTTCATAGGGTTACTTTGTTTTCCACCATCCTTTACGTGAATTTTGCGATAATGGAATCTATTTTTCCTGCTGAGATAATCCAAGCAAGACTAATGACGACGAGTGCATGGAGTCCTCATCAAATATTTAGCGACATTAGCGGTGGCAGCAGCCTGCCTTCAGGCACCTCCCACCACACGCCTCCCTCTCCCCGCATAAGAGGAGGACACCACTGCAGGGGTATTTCCTTCTGCCCCGACACGTGAAACGCCATCCCCTGTGGCCACCCTTCATGCAGCAGACTGCACAGTGCACTTCTGTGGGCAGGAAGATTCTACCACCCTGGAGAACCCCCCCCAAAAAAAGGAAATTCAGCTTAATTAATAACATACATATTAACATAATATATATTATATGTAGCATTTATATGTAAATCTAAAACAGGGGTGTCAAACTCAATTCCTGAAGGGCCGGAGCCCTGCAGAGTTTAGACTCAACCCTAATTAAACACACCTGATCCAACTAATCAAGTCCTTCAGGCTTATTTAAAAGCTACATGGCATGTGTGTTGGAAGCAGGGTTGGAACAAAACTCTGCAGGGCTCCAGCCCTCCAGGAATTGAGTTTGACACCCCTGATCTAAAACATTATAAACCTTATTTGTAAACAAAGTCATTAAACATTTTTTGTTTCATATATATTCACTGTAAAAAAGGTTGCTTAAAAAATGTCATGTTTAATTCAATGCGTTGCTTGCTAAAAAGTGAAAATAATATATTGTTTTAATTGTAAATATATATTAAGTTGCACACATATATGTTTAATGCAGTTAATGAATCTGCTTTCAAATAAACATTTTTTAAATTTCATATTTTGATTGTTATATTTTTAAACCGATTATCCAAATTATATTATATATAATACATATAATAATAAACAATAATAACATATTGCTATTATTATAATTATATGTACAAAACTATTTGATGAATTTGGTTACAAATAAACATTTTATCATTTGATATATTTTATATTTTCATAAAATTATATTACAACTACAATTATAACAATAATTACATTAAAGTATTGTAAATAAGTATTTTAAAAAGTACATTTTTTTAAATTCTATATATTTTACCATAATACGCAAAATTCCAAACAACCAAATTCTGTTAGCTTCTATTGATATCCACTCCTCAGTGTGCAGGGAGCAGTGAACGCCGTGTAGAAACCGGTGTGCAGCTTTAAACTTGAGCCAGACACTAGAAGTGTGGGGTAAAATCTTCTTCATGGGCTCTTTAATGGTCTATTTTCTCTCTCTATCCACATCTAATCCTCCTCTTGCCCTAATATGCCTTCTTTCATTCATTCATCCCTCTTTCTATCCTGTTCAGTGACATTTCCCTTTCAGAGCGGCTGCAGGGATTACTGCTCAAGCGGTGAGGCTGGGCAGAGAGCTGCAGTCGGACTCTCTCTGGCAGTTTAGAGGGATTACCGAGGATCCGAGCGGAATCTGTGTGTGTTGTCAGAATGATTATGGTTTGAGGGGATGGTGAATCACAAACATGACTGTGATAAACGGCAGACACATTATAGTGGACGTAATTCATCACAGAGCGGATGCAGGTGATGCATTGGACATTATGAAGCTGGTGCAGAGATAGAGGGACCATTTCATGAGCTTTAAAGTGGAACGGATCACATCTGACACTGTACAATTTGACATGTTGGGAGATATTTATACAGCCTATCATGTAACAGCCCTAAAGCCAAGTGCAAGTCATAAAGTTTTTTTTTTTTTTTTTTTTTTTTGCAGTGACTGATTAATTGCTTTTGCAAATATCAAATCCTTGTGTAAGCATGAAACAAGACAATCTTGGGTAAGAAAAAACGCCATTATACAAGATACATATTCTGAAAAATTTTAACCCTATGTATCAAACGATATGCAATATTCTAAGGCCTCTAAATTATCACCATGATCAAAACTTGATTATCCATGCATCATTTTTGAGAAGAATCATGTTAAAATGTATCAAATATAATACATCAGGCTTTTGAGGATTGCTTATTTGTTCATCTCTCAATCATCGTTATCGCATTGCATTATGATATTTAAATGCATTTTATGTAGGTAGACTGTTGTATTGCTATAAAGTGTTATCTGCAGTGTTATTTTTGTGTCATTGAGATACTATTATAGTTTTTATTAATAATTTGAATTATTTTATTTTTATATTTTCAGTTAAAAAAAAATTTTGTTGTAGTTTTTAGTAGTTTTAGTTATTTTAGAACATTCGGTTAAACTAAATTAATAGGAATGTTGCCTTGGCAACTAGCTGAAATAAAAAAAAAGTTGTAATATTTTATAAATGAAGTAACAAAAAAAATGAATGGAATTTTTTGTTAATAACCCTGCTAAATATATCATTGATTTACATTACAAGCTATAAGAATTTCATCTTACCTTTTGGCCATATGAATATCAGCAACTACACAAAATTGCATATTTTTGTTGAGTTTGGGCCTCTGAATAAAAATTAGGTGTTTTTTAAACAAACAAAACACATACATTTTTACTTACGCATTTTTTTTTTTTATATCTGTGTTTTTTTATATTTTGTCTAAAGGCTCAATAAAAAGTTCAATTTTTAAACGTACACTATTCTTTTATATGTCAGGTTTTACATGGTTAATATCTTTCAATTTTGTTTCTAAGAAAATGTATTTATATATTTATAATAAATATGTTATTTTTTAAATAGATTTCAGCCATTTGCTTCATCATTTGGAAGTAAAAGGCATTGTCAACTAATAAATGTTACAGCCCTTCTGGTGATTAGTTTTGTGGGCGGTTGGCTTAAGAACTGGACTTGTCTTCTGGTGTCAGCAACCAGATCAAATTTGCATGTGAGTGTCTGTCTCAGAATTGCTGTATGGCCAAATTTGTCCATCCCTGTTCTCCCAGGGTGAATGTAATTCACTTACAGACTCCTTTAATCTGCAGACTGGGGGTTCAAAAAGGTGAGATGGACACAGTCAGCCAACCATCCTTTCTTATGCCACTATTTCAACATTGCCAGGCCTCTTCTGAGGAGCGAGCGGCACAAATCCCTTTCTGCCGATAATGGCTCCAGGTTCTGACAGGCGGTTCAATACTGTGTACACATTGCTGATACATCAGGGAAACAAGTGCAGTGCTGAGATGCAGGAGAGTCTGCTCTCGAGTCTGCTCAGGGCAACTGACCAAGGAAATAAACAGTAAATCTGCTCCCGTGCAATGCAGGATCTGAGATCTACTGCCGCGCCGTCAGATGTTTAATGCAGTGAGAGGAAGATGAAGACATAAACAAGCAAGAGGAAAAGAACCGTGTGCCCCGGACCACTACGTGCAGTGCGTTTGGAGGGTCGTTGTTTATGTGTGTGCAGTCTGGTTCCCCCATGCGCACAGTCGAGCGCGCATTTCCTCTTTATCCGTGTGGAAGATGCAGAAGCGCTGGGCCATAATGTATAAAAACCAGTTGTCAGGCCTGATTACATCCAGTGTTTACATCTCGAGGGCCATAAGTTGCTTTTGATCTCCATCAAGTTCATAGCTGCATTCACCACAGCACATTGAGCTGCTCAGTTCATATGTAGCTCCTAATAGATCAAGCGTATTGTTTAGCCGTTATTTTGCATATAGTAATCCTCGTTTTGCAAAAAGTCTTGCAACGTTATTTGAGCACTGCTCTACTGCTAACGCAACCCCTTCAAACCAGAAACAATCATAAACACAAAGCAAAAAAATACAAATACAGTATAAATAGAGTAACACATTTATTTTACGCAACTATGGCTCCTACAATCAACCATTTAATTGTTTGAACTTAAGAAATTTAAATAAATCGAACAGCAGCTATTTGAAAGCTGATTGAAGTGCAAACAAACTGTAAAATGTATATGCACATTTCTTATTATATATTATTATTCTTATCTTATTATATATATTTAAAGGCTTTCATTTTTATTTTGTATTTAGGAAAATGGTTAATTTGTAAGCAAATACATTTGTAATATATATGTATATACAAATGTGTATTGGTAAGCAAAACTATTTAAAAAAAATTACTATGAAAAAATTATCTGAGAAAAATACAAATACATTAATTTTATAACAATATTTTTTAAAAATTTATAAATAAAGTAACACATTTATTTTACGCAACTATGGCTCCTACAATCAACCATTTAATTGTTTGAACTTAAGAAATTTAAATAAATCGAACAGCAGCTATTTGAAAGCTGATTGAAGTGCAAACAAACTGTAAAATGTATATGCACATTTCTTATTATATATTATTATTCTTATCTTATTATATATATTTAAAGGCTTTCATTTTTATTTTGTATTTAGGAAAATGGTTAATTTGTAAGCAAATACATTTGTAATATATATGTATATACAAATGTGTATTGGTAAGCAAAACTATTTAAAAAAAATTACTATGAAAAAATTATCTGAGAAATACAAATTTGTTTATCTTTGAATATGCTGAGATATATTGTTTTAAAGTTAACATTTTAACTTTGAGAGCACAAAAATGAGAAAACGAGATTTCCCAGGATTCTTAGTGGCAGTTTGCGTTTCGGGCATTTTTCATTTAACCGATTCATTCAAAGGGCTGATTCATTCAAAAGCGAAACCAGTGACGGTATTTATGAATGGCTCACTGAATCATTACCTCAATCGATTCGTTCAAAACCGTGGATTCATTCAGTAATGAAACACCGCTGTGTTGTTTAGAGACTCACAACAGTTCTAGTAGGGCTTTATAGGTAATATTTTCATTGGCGAAATTGACAATATTGTGTCTAAAATGTAACACAATATTAAATTATTGTTTATTAAACTTGTATAAAATCAACATCACATTTGCAATCTTACAGATATTCGGGGAAAAGCTCTCTTGTTCAAGTCATGTGATATTGCTAAACTATATGATACAAATATAAAACAAACCCAACCACTGCCATTTTTTGCCCTAATATCTTGAATATTAGGCTCATATAACTGCATTCTAGGCTTCATCACGCATTCAGTCGTCCTGCATCATGTTCACCCATCCCCATCCCCAGGGGGGAACAAGACTTCTTTAGGGGGGGTCAGACCCCCCCGCCAAACCCCAGTAACCCAGTAATTTCACCCTGCCTACATGGTAACAAAAGTCATGTACAAATCCGCTTAATATCTCCATGTGGACAGCGGTTCAGTCTCTGGTCTGCCCTCTAAATCTGGACCTTTTGGATTTAGTTCCATGCTCTCATTCTCTAGCTTTATGTACAGATTTGCTTACCAATACACAGCTGTAGCTTTTCCTGGGAATAATGGGAAGACAAAGAGAAAAAGTGATTTCTCCACCCTCAAATGTCGGAAAGACCAATCAATCCATACAAACATCAGTGGAGGTCACCGCTGATTGTGCCTAATCCTGATCTCTCTGTCTGATCTCATCAGTCTGTGCGGTGTATTTTCACTGCATATGAAATCCCTGTTTAAACAATGACTCGGATACCTAATCAGGTAAATGTGTCACAGAGCCCATTTGAGCCAAAAGAGATTACACTCCTAAACATATCAAATCCTAATGCTGACACCCCCCTCAAATTCAGACAGACTCTTGTAAACAGGACAGCTGTTTTGTTTTGCAGTCATTTTTTTTTTGTTTCTACCTTGAAACTGGGGCGATCAAACCCCAAAACGATTCAGTAAATGTGCATAGTAATTAAATAATGTTTCGTAATTTAAATGATTAAATGAATAAGTGTTGAGGTTATATTGTTATAATGACCATAAAGACCATAATGAGCATCTTTACCACTGATAGGATTCTGCCCACCTGTGTTTTCCCTTGTTCCCATCCACATTTCTGGAATTCCAAAAATATGCCTGGACATGCAAGCACTTCAGTCTAAATTAGTAAGTTCTTTTGGCTCTTCAGTGAGAAGAACGTAGGCTACTGCTGGAACAGGTCATGAGAAGATCTTTAATTATTCAAGAGTGTTGTATGGAGGTGCTCCCTGCTTATGATGCTCTCTCCAGTATTTCTGGATTCCATGTGCTTCCTCTGTTCATTTAACTGACAGACATGCTTGAATGGGCCAGCGGATTTGTCTGAAGATGTGCAGTGCACCACATGCCTTATTAAGCTCTCTTAGCAAATACTACGTTCAGGCATGTTTTTAATCGAGACCAAAATTATAATTTATATAACATTTCAACATTTCCTGCTCCTGCTGTGAGGGAAGCGGCTCCTCATAGACTGCTGCTGCAGTGGGTCGGCGCGCAGCCGCGCATTATGCACAAACGCGCGCGCCTCGGGCATTTCGAGTGCGTGCAAGGCAGTAGTGATGGCAAGTCCGAATCATTTCTGGAATCGGTTATTTCGAACACTCAAAGGAAAAAACAAGTCATCACGTGATCACTGACACATCGGCATATTAGGCGTTCTAAAACGTTCCAGGAGTTCTATATAAGGCATATATTGTTGTTTGTCATTTCATGTATAACAGGTAAGTTTATTGCAGCCACGATTAAGCTCATTAAAAACAACAAGCCATTTAGGAGAACCCAAATATTATTAGCATTTAATACAATAGCAAAAGGTATTTTCATTTATATAGTTTTATACGTTCTTTATTAAAATGATGTTATTAAAACCAACTATGTTTATGAAACTGTCATAATCAACTTTTATTGGTTAACATTGCTGCTCTTTGTCCTATCAGTTCAATGAGTCGGAAGACAAAGAGAAAAAGTGATTTCTCCACCCTCAAATGTCGGAAAGACCAATCAATCCATACAAACATCAGTGGAGGTCACCGCTGATTGTGCCTAATCCTGATCTCTCTGTCTGATCTCATCAGTCTGTGCGGTGTATTTTCACTGCATATGAAATCCCTGTTTAAACAATGACTCGGATACCTAATCAGGTAAATGTGTCACAGAGCCCATTTGAGCCAAAAGAGATTACACTCCTAAACATATCAAATCCTAATGCTGACACCCCCCTCAAATTCAGACAGACTCTTGTAAACAGGACAGCTGTTTTGTTTTGCAGTCATTTTTTTTTTGTTTCTACCTTGAAACTGGGGCGATCAAACCCCAAAACGATTCAGTAAATGTGCATAGTAATTAAATAATGTTTCGTAATTTAAATGATTAAATGAATAAGTGTTGAGGTTATATTGTTATAATGACCATAAAGACCATAATGAGCATCTTTACCACTGATAGGATTCTGCCCACCTGTGTTTTCCCTTGTTCCCATCCACATTTCTGGAATTCCAAAAATATGCCTGGACATGCAAGCACTTCAGTCTAAATTAGTAAGTTCTTTTGGCTCTTCAGTGAGAAGAACGTAGGCTACTGCTGGAACAGGTCATGAGAAGATCTTTAATTATTCAAGAGTGTTGTATGGAGGTGTTCCCTGCTTATGATGCTCTCTCCAGTATTTCTGGATTCCATGTGCTTCCTCTGTTCATTTAACTGACAGACATGCTTGAATGGGCCAGCGGATTTGTCTGAAGATGTGCAGTGCACCACATGCCTTATTAAGCTCTCTTAGCAAATACTACGTTCAGGCATGTTTTTAATCGAGACCAAAATTATAATTTATATAACATTTCAACATTTCCTGCTCCTGCTGTGAGGGAAGCGGCTCCTCATAGACTGCTGCTGCAGTGGGTCGGCGCGCAGCCGCGCATTATGCACAAACGCGCGCGCCTCGGGCATTTCGAGTGCGTGCAAGGCAGTAGTGATGGCAAGTCCGAATCATTTCTGGAATCGGTTATTTCGAACACTCAAAGGAAAAAACAAGTCATCACGTGATCACTGACACATCGGCATATTAGGCGTTCTAAAACGTTCCAGGAGTTCTATATAAGGCATATATTGTTGTTTGTCATTTCATGTATAACAGGTAAGTTTATTGCAGCCACGATTAAGCTCATTAAAAACAACAAGCCATTTAGGAGAACCCAAATATTATTAGCATTTAATACAATAGCAAAAGGTATTTTCATTTATATAGTTTTATACGTTCTTTATTAAAATGATGTTATTAAAACCAACTATGTTTATGAAACTGTCATAATCAACTTTTATTGGTTAACATTGCTGCTCTTTGTCCTATCAGTTCAATGAGTCGGTGACTTTCGTGAAGGATCATTGTCAGTGGGGATAGATATGGGGAATTATTATGGGAATAAGAGACTATTCTCGGTTGAATGATTTAGTGAGGGGTTAACTTGGATCATTACGAATCAGACATGTCCACAACAAACCTTTCTCGGTTTAATGAATCAGTGCGTTGCTGATTCGAGAACAGCTTAGTTCGAATCAGTGCGTTTTGTGAACGAATCGTTTTGACCTGTTCTGCAAACCAATTCTATTTATTAAAAGGATCCGAACGAATTACTAAACGGCTGTGTTTACGTTTTTGACTCAAATGTTTTTAATTCAGCCCTAATTTAAAGATAAATCCTAAAAAGATCTGCCAGAAAAAGAGACCAGACAGCTGTAGGCGAAAGATGCGTAAAAACGTTCAACTATCTGTGGTGGCTCCATGTGCATCGTCAGTAAAAAAAAACTAATTCTAAATATATAGCTATGCATATATTTCAAGCAAACATTATCAACTTAATTTAAAAGCATTCGGTGCATCAAAATACTAGCTAATTCGAATTAAAAATCATGAGAGCAAATTAACTTGCCGCATATCATCAGTAAACCATCACCGTGTCATCCCAGTCTTAACTGACAGCTGTCATTTGTTGCATCATTAATCATCATCGCGTGGATAATGCTGATTCTACAATCTGCCTGCGCGCGCAGATGCAACAGAACAATATTCCCAATCCGTCGCGCTCTTCTAAGCTTTACTAAGCATGTTGTTTTGATAAATGGATGCCATTTCAGTTATTAAAACGATTCTTTTTGCGGTTGTAGTGAAGAAAACATGCCCTCAGACTCAGCAAACCGGGGAATGTCTGACTGCAATCAATGCAAGTTCAAGGCATTGTCTTAATGTTGCATTTTCAGGTCTCCCCAACACTGAAAGAGAATTTCCTCCAAGGGAAACCCCATTAGCTCGTTACAATAGAGTAGAGTGATGCATCGTGCACCGAGGGTTATAGTATATGAGGAAAGCTCACCTCACTCATGCTGGATGATGAGTATGATGATGAAGGGTGGATTCTCGGCAGAAGAGCAGGCGTGATGCAGTCCTTCAGTCCGCGCGCTGCGTGGGTTTGTGCGCCTGCTGGAGTTTTATACTTGGAGCTCCAACTCCCTTTCATGTCATCACGTTTGCACTAAACCAATGGAAAGCTGCCGGTGTCAACGCTTCTGATGTCACCACTTTAATCTTCTGAATAATCACTGAAGCGCACAATTGCAGCATTTACGATTCCTATAGAAATGTACAGTATGACAAATAACATATTTTGATGCATAGGAATGTAGGCTACTTACAACCATATGTGTACGCAGCCTTCAATGCATTAAACATATAGCTTATAGGCCTACTATATATTTCTATCAACATATTTAACATCATCCAGATATTTTAAAGCACCTTCATTGCATTGAAACATCTTGATATGCTAAAAAGTAAAAGTATATATATATATATATATATATATATATATATATATATATATTCTCTG